>NC_049201.1:80733727-81033727 GCF_013347855.1 Anguilla anguilla | reverse complement strand
CGGTGGAGGAAATAAATCAGGCTCTGGGCCCTGGAGATGGACGTGGCAGAGTGTAATCAGCAACACTGGCAACACCTGGGCCCTGGAGATGGGCGTGGCAGAGTGTAATCAGCAACACTTTTTCTTTAAATAAATTGTTTGTTAATTGGCTTGGTCGTGTGCGTCTCCCTGTTTTGTCACGGCCGTGCGGCCCGGTTTGTGACAAGTGGGGGCTCATCCGGGAGCTTTCTGGGGGTGCTTTGCGAGGGGAATAAAAGTTTGTCTTCTCCATCGAGGTATCCTGATGTTGTGAGTAATCAGCTTCTCAGGGAGGGGGCTTTTTCTCCTCTCCTCTCGACCATGGCCGGGTCTTGATTTTATCTTATGTTTTGCAGCTATTTTGTTGTTTTGTATGTGTGATAAAATAAAGTTTGGTTATTTTTGGGAAACCTTGGTGTCGGCTTCGTTATGTTTGTGGGTGCTTGAGTAGCAACCGTAACAACTTGTTTCCTGAAATTCAAAGCACTTTTTTTTACAGTGATAAGGGAACAGAGAGGGAGAACAATTTTTATATATTTTTTTCCAACTAAACTGTGGTTGATTAGGCGGCAGGTGGAGAAGCCAGGTTGAGAATGTGGCCAGGACACCAGGGAATCCCCTATTCTTTGGTATAAGTGTCTTGGGATCATTAATGACCGCAGTGAGTCCGGAGCTTGGTTTAACGTCTTATCCGAAAGACGATGTCTCCTACAGCACAGTGTCCCCATCACTGCACTGGGGTTTAAAGAGGATGACTCCCTACTAGCCCACCAACACCACTTCCAGCAGCAACTTAGGGAAGGGTGTAAGGACAGAGGAATCGAGAAATCATGTAATAGGCAAATGGATCGTCCTTGTTCAGACAAGTGTCAGTTTGAAGCCACCTCAATTACAGATGTGGCAGACAGGGGGAGGTGGATCCAAAGGTCAATCATTTATACGTCACCCATTTCCGAAACTTCCGCAAAGGATGCACCCATGTTCCCTTGCTCAAGCATCCTTTGGGAGCTTCTTAGCTCCTGCTGCTGGCTCCTTCAACGAGCACTTAAGGGACTCTAATGTCCTTAAACATGGCGGGCCATGATCGAGTTCCGGGTCAGGCAAGGACACATAGAATATGGAAATGGAATGGAAATGAGCCTCTAGTTTTCCCTGGAGGCCCCTCATCCAAATACTAGCCAAGCTCACACTTCGCTTCAGCCATTTGACAGGAACAGCGTACATGACAGTATGGCTCCTCGCAAGGGTGCCTGTTTGCTTCTCATAGATAAAGTCCAGTGTGGAGAACCAATAATCGCTAGAGAGAGATGTTTGTGTGCCGGTGACAGATTATTATTGGTGCAGAGTATTATCACATTTCACATTTTACGGCACAAAATGGCACAAAAAACTGTTACAAATACAGTGTCTCAACCATTCCTAAATAGTGCAAATAATCTCTGATGTAATATTTTGTGTATGTAAAATATGAGTTTGTGTGTGTATATGTTTGTATTTGTATTTGTGTGCATCTGTATGTGTGTGTCGGTATGTATGAATGTGTGTACAGTATGTGTGTGCGTGCGTGAGAGGTTGGCTGTCAGGGTGTCAGGCATGGGTAGTGTAAATGCTGTGAAGAAGTACACAAAACCAGGGTTTCAAAGAAGTATAGTTTTAATTTAGTCAAAGGATTGGAAAAAGGTTAACTCAAAAAGTTTCTTCATAAAAAAAAATGCATCCAAGATGATTTAACAACCAAAATAAACCTCATCGGTCCATTTTTGTGATCATGAATTTCATTATTTGTTGCAGTTTGTGGAACAATGGCTGTTTTGGTCCAGAAGTCTTCGGATAATATTTATTAAAATGTGTATATTTTATTACATAATGCATATTTTTCAATCCGCTTTCCATATGAAACGTACCGTATGAATACCATCGAGAATTTTGAATTGTTTTATTTTGACTTCAAAAGTCTAATATTCCCCATTAATTTATTGGGAGCTCCAATGTTCTGCCCTCAACAAGTGCAGTACGGGCTTACTTCCGGGACATCACAAGCTTAAGGCGTGCCAGCCAGTCTAGTTAAATATGCATGTCTATGCTCAGGTGTGCAGACCTGCACACAGACTCCAGGGGATTGTAGTTTTTTAGATGGTGGCCATTTATGTAGTCCCAACCATGACCACCAGATGGGGACATAGCAGTCATCAGCCAGGTAGTTTTGGTGTACTGGAAGCTAAAGAAAATATAAAATGTCCTGAGGAGTTTTAGCGACAACAGGAGCAAAATAAATGCTGTGTAATGCTATGCTTTGCCATGCTAAGAACCATCGCCACGTGTTTGAGCTTCTCTCGCCACCATCTGAATTAAGGGACTTGAACACAAAAAAAACTTCATAGAAGGGGCACATTGTTGATAAAATTATGTTCTCAAATAAGAGTTTTTACTCTTTTAAATTTTAAATTGTATAATTTATTTTAAGATGTAAAAGAATAAAAACTCTTATTTGAGAACATAATTTTATCAACAATGTGCCCCTTCTATGAAGTTTTTTTTGTGTTCAAGTCCCTTAATTCAGATGATGGCGAGAAAAGCTCAAACACGTGCCGATGGTTCTTCGCATGGCAAAGCTGAGCATTACACACCATTTTTTTGCTGCTGTTGTCGCTAAAACTCCTCAGGACATTTTATATTTTCTTTAGCTTCCAGTACACATGTCTATACCAATATATTATGCCTATAACTACATACAAACCAACCATTGCTCTGCCCTACTCTCTTTTTCTACGTTGCTGTACTCACTGATGCCATTACCAAATCACACATGAAAGAGAAACAGAGTGAAACATAATTAAAAATAATTAAATCAAAATAATAATGAAAATATTATTTTTATATATCCCGGACTCAGCGGGAATCGTAATATTCACGTACTTGTCAAAGTATGTGTTGTCCTCCCGCATAATCAAACGTTACTGATGCAGGGCAGCAGGTAGCACAGTAACCCTTCCTCATGAAGGTCCCAGGTCTGAATCCCAGACCCTCTTTTCCAGATCAAACCCCACTTTCTAACATTTATACACAAAATAGAACAGGAATATCAAAATAAAAGCCCTAACAAACTTATAAATCATAAATCTGACTAGACTAATTACAAACCAGAAAAAAATCCTGCAAAATGGCTCCTACACTGCCACTACCCCTCTCCCTCCCCATCCTCATCCTCACCCCAATGCTCATCATTACCCCCATCCTCACCCCCATGCCCCTCCCCCTCCCCACCCCCATCCCCCTCCCCATCCTCATCTTTATCCCCATCCTCACACCCCTCCCCACCCCCATCCTCACCCCCCCACCCCCATACTCCTCCCCATCATCACCCACATCCTCACCCCCATCCCCATTCTCACCCCCCTCCCCATCCCCACTCCCATCCTAATCCCCATCCTCATCTTCACCCCCCTTCTCATCCCCATCCTCACCCCCCTTCTCATCCCCCTCCCCACCCCCATCCCCATCCCCATTCTCATCCCCATCCTCACCCCCTTTCTCACCTGCCTCTCCACCCCCATCCCCCTCCTCATCCCCATCCCCATCCTCACCCCCTTTCTCACCCGCCTCTCCACCCCCATCCCCCTCCTCATCCCCATCCCCATCCTCACCCCCTTTCTCACCCGCCTCTCCACCCCCATCCCCCTCCTCATCCCCATCCTCATCCTCACCCCCCTCCCCCTCCTCATCCCCATCCTCATCCTCACCCCCCTCCCCATCCGCATCCTCAGCCCCTCGGCCTGCAGCCCCATCACTGGCATCCTGGCCCTGTGTCTCCACGGACCGAGGGGAGGGCTCTACTGAGGCATCATTCCTGTCTTCCAGCTCCATCTCGTTTTGGTCCTGTGCCAGGGGCTGTCTCTGTGGGTCTGTCCCTCCCAGCTGTGGCTCCCTGTGCCTGATCAACGAATTAAGGACCTAATTAGGAGCCTATTGACTCAATAGTTTTTAATTTGATCAGTGAAGAAAACCGCTACTTCTTTTTATGTAACTGATTGCAATACAGCACAATAAGCACAATGTGAACATGGTACATGGCATGCATAGCTACTTGAGATATGATGTGGTTTAAGAGGACAAACACAGTAATCCCTCTAAACACGAAAATAAATTCAGAAAAAGGAACAGGATAAAATTATTGGATTGCACTTGTGGTTGAAACATAAACCAGCAACCACAGGGGGTCCTCAGGACAAAGGTTGAGAACCACTGGATCAGATGATGTAAACACCATTCACATCCATGCCCCTCGACCTCCCCCCCCCAAATCACAAGTGAATATATTTGGCCAGTGTAACTGGTGATAGTGAAAATCTGGCCAGCCCTGCAGGAATGGAATTGCTTACCCCTGCTTTCGAATGAACTTCAAGATGTAGTATGGAATGGCACCAAAAACAAGAAGGGCAGCAAGAACAGCTCCAACAACAGCAAAAGCAATCTGTAGTGGGGTCATGCTGGAATCTGAACCAAGGGCATTTCAGTCAGATACCACAAAACACACTTTGGACAAAAAACAAAAAAAACATTTATGCACTCAATCACAGGGGACAAATTAATAGCGCTGATTAACAAAAAAACTACCATTTACAAAAAAGGGGAAAATCTACCTCCTCACTGAGACCAGGGAAGGTAGTAGCTCTGATGGTCTCTATCTTTCCTGCATTGGGAGCTGCAGTTGCTTATTTTATTGTTTTTTTTACACTGTAAGCCTGGTCATGCGATTGTGCTATACTTAAATTTCATCTTTAACAGACAAAGATAATGTGTCATTAATACTTATCCCAAAATTGAACACAGAAATAAAACAAGGGAATTTTTTTGCATTTATTGTCTGGTAGAAACCAAACAGGTAACTTGATGCAAAAAAATCACAAAAAATCCAAAAGTTTACCAGATGACTCTGCCATGTTGGTGTTGTTACTGTTTTGATCTTTTGGAAAGCATACAGGAATACCTGGGGAAAAGAATAAACCAGGATATAATATTTGGAATATTTAAAATTCATTTTTATTTTATTTATTTAGTTTATTTAAACAGGGAGAGTGTACAAAGAACATTACCCTTATATAAAACAAGGAAAGATGTAATATACCGGGTTATAGCAATTTGTTAAAATGGGTAATATGTGCCATTTCAAAAGGGGAATCTGGACTATATTTCAAGCTCATTTTAGTCATTGTTAGAGAAATAACAAAGGCTGGGATGCAACCACCATTTGTTCTTAGCTGCCAATGAATTAAATGCAAGAATTACGTCTTCATAAACTCAAATTTGCATGTTTTAGTGATTGCTGAACTCGCCAAAAAAAAAAAAAAGAATGGAGAAATATGGCTGGTATTAACCTTTACAATCCAGTTCGCATGAAACATTTTTCATGCATGAACATCGTAGTTGTACATCAGACTTCAGCTTAACGTGGTTTCCGTTAATACTGCAGGTTTCTGTTTGCTGGGTGGAGTAGCAAACTGGGTCTGTTCTTCCCCTAATTTCAAAGCATGTAGTGGCATTGCATGGCAATTTCTTAGTGCAGTACTCAGCTTCTGCACCTAAAATAGAGGACACAGACAAACAGACAGACAGACACACACACACACACACAAGCACAGGCAGACAGACAGACACACACACACACAAGCACAGGCAGACAGACAGACACACACACACATACACACACACACAAGCACAGGCAGACAGACACACACAAATTATTGAAAAAAAAAGTTCTCATTGTATTTGAATGAAAGATTTTCTTTCTCATGTTACTGAGCATAAAGGTTTCTCACGGCCTGTTTTATTTTGTACAGCTTATTCACTCCCTTTTATCAAGGGTGCCATTTTATAGGTGACTGTATAACACAATTATAGCAGATGTTATAGTGTAAATGGAAATAACAGAATCAATTCCATAGGCGTAAGATTCATTTTTTAACTTTTGGGGAGACACACCGTTGGACCACCTGGTCTCATGTAGTGAAACATCAAGCCTCTTTTACTTTGAATCAGAGAACGGATTAAAAATTGAAAACATTTCATCTGACTGAAATGAGAAAATGTTCTTATATGGTTTCAATTATAACTCCAGCCACTGAATATTACTTAAAGAAAAAATCAAACCTTACTGATGTGCTGAGAAGAAATCAGCAAGAGAAGGCAATAAATCAGCATCTTCCTCTTCTGCAAGAGAAAATTTGCGCTTAATCTTGTGAAAGTACAAAGCTGTCTTTCAGCACAGTCGTATGTTGTGGCATTAATTTTCTTTTGTTCATCATACAATTAAGTATACGTTCTGTAAATGTCTCTGCTTGTTTTTATATTACATGTAAAAGCTCAAGCTATCTTATTGCACACAATGTATACATAGCCTGGTGTAATCAAAGTACTTGAAACTGGACACAAAAAAAGTTTGGGTTCTTTATTTGGAGTTGCTAATAAAATATTTAGCTATGATCATAAAGAATTACATGAACATACAATCTAGGAACCAAAATTAGAAATACGTAGTAGTCTTAGGGACCCATCAAACACTTGAGCCGCGTTTCCACCAAAACTACTTTTCCAAGAACTAAAAGGTTCCTTCAGCCCATTGTTGTCTGCGTTTCCACCGCGGTCTAAAGTCCCGCGAAAATTAGGCAAATTAGCCCACTGACGTATGAAAAAGTGACGTTGTCGTCGGTCCATCTGTCCTATGATTTCTTCTGTAACCCCATACTACCACCGAAGTAGCCTACATTATTTTCTAATAACCGGGACAGCCCGGAAGGGTTTATTCCACTTATATACAACGGGTTACCAACAATGACTATATACGGTTACTTTTGTATTTATTGATTTTTATCGATTTAATCACCTGGAATTGAAATATTCTTCTGCAGCCGTTTGGGCATATTTTACTGTTGTCAAGCAAAACTGTCGTTGGTAGTTGAACTTGGACCGTTGTTATGCAACAAATAGGATATAACAGGCCAATAGTCAGATTTTAACTGTTTTATATATTCTCTCAAACACATTCATTATGTTTTAACGAGGCGACAGAATGCATTCACATTTCCAATATAACTGGCAACAACAGCAGAAAACATGCACACGTTGTAAACAATTTGCTGTTTGATTACTTTCTCATCGTCAATTCCATATAGGCTAATCGCAAAATGACAAGAATAGAACGAAAACTCGTACTTGCGTGAAAATTTAAATTAGCAGTGGTACAGCCACCGTTTGCTTTCCTTCGAAGTTACTGCTAGCCGAGCAGCAAAGTGAGCCCTCCAGATGCGAGCCATGCACCATAAATTAGTCCATAGTCTTCCTGGTCTTTTGTGGAATTGAAGAATGTCAGAGTAAAATTATTGCAGTCTGAAAAAGCTAAAGGGACGATTACTAGAATTAACCTGTTATTTTACCCTGACAAAAAGTGCGGAAGGTGATTTCCAGTTTGCTTTTACTGTATCACCAATGTGAATTACGCAGAACTACCACATACCTCACATAACTGTATCAAACGTTTTGAGTCAATTACAACGGGCTAACAAAGAAAGTCCGGAAGAAAATATTCACCAACCGAATTAATCCGTTTGAATGTTTTGGTACTTAATATGCTGTCCCAGCACGAATGCTTAGAATTTTATAAAACGAATACTAAAGCAAGAAAAGAACAGAAGAGCACACGTTACAATTCAAAGACGTTGGCAGGCTATAACCAAAACTAGGCTACTGTGCCGCATAACATGCAAGTTATTATGAAAATTAATTGGTTTGCGGCTGCAGATTTTTAAACATGGCGGTTGAAATAAAACAAATAACACTGCAAGTAGTCGACCAATCAGAAATTTTCACCGCTTGCGCCCCACCCCTAAGGTTCCGGTATTTTGGAAACGCACTGAGTTCCTCAAAAGGTTCCTAGTTCCAGGATAAAGTTCCTGAGGTGGAAACGCGGCTATATGCTACAATAGCCTAGCAGACTGTTGACTCCTTCCAGCACCATCCTCCAATGCCAGCTAATTTGAGTTCCGATGTGTAAAAAACATGGCAACAGAGGATGACGATGCTGTTGTTCACTCAAATATGGAAGTGAAAAAGGAATTACATTAAAAAATGAAGTGCCATGGACAGAATCTTATCAATAACTGTATAAACAAACAGTAGCGGCCTAACCGTAAGAGACAAAGCAATTAGCATATTAGCCTCCTGGTCAGGCCTCCGAATCTTTCCACACACGGAACATGAAATACGAACTTAAGCTTTTAAACATCGGGATCCGAATTAAAAATACTTCTCTAATACTGGGGTCCAAATTATGAATACTTCTCTAATATTGGAACCAGAATTAGAAATATGTAGTAGTTTAAGGGACCCATCAGACACACAGGCTAACATAGCCTAGCTGACAGCCGACTCGTTACGGGACTCACCACTCACTTGGGTCCCGATGCGTAGTTTAAAAAACACTGCAATAGAGGATGACGATGCTGTTGTTCACTCAAATATGAAAGTGAAAAAAGAAATAACTAAACAAATAGCTTTATAATAAGTGGAACTAGCGCCGCTCACCTTCACGTGACCTTATGCCCGGACCTTCTTCCGCACAAACCTCTGCGTGCACATGCGTTATCCTTCTGCGTGATACATAATCTGTGAATCCAGCCAATTCAGTTCCAACATGGCAAAAGTGCAAAAAATATGAATTTCTCTGTTTCATCTGGAAAACACTTTTCATATAGGCTATATTTGAGGACTGGCATAATAATTATACTTTTACTGTTTAAGTGGGACATTTTGATTTCCTTTGATCAAAATTCATTTTTCCTTCTCTCCATTAGATTTCCTGTAGCATTAGTGTTGTCTGTATGTCTTTTTTTTAAATAAATGTTTTTTTATTTTTATATTTTGTTGGTTTGGTCTTGTTGGAATATTCTTGTGTAGTCCCAGATCCATATTTTTTAAGCACATATCTGCAACGTTTTATGTGAAAAAGGCTTGAAGCAGGTGGCTTTCTCCTCTAGTAAGTTTCTCCCAATAATGTGTTTTTATTAGCTTTTAAATTACTTACACCTATTTTCTTACCTTGTCTTGTGATGTCTTTTGTGTTGTATTGCTGTATTTGTGTTGCTCTGTTGTCCATTGTACCTGTGGAAAGCTGCATCTCCCACCGGAAAAATAAATTTATTTCTGGATACAGATAAAGAAACCTTGAATCTTTGATGAAAACAACCCTGGATTTAAAGCAGGCAGGTCTCTCCTCCGGTAAGATTCTCCCAAAAGGTTTGATGAAAATGGCTACAGATCTGAAGCATGTGGATCTATTTTCTTGTAAATACATCCCAAAATATTGAATGAAAATGGCTCCAGATCTGAAGCAGCTGGCTCTCTCCTCACTCCTCTGGTTCTCTCCATTCTTCCTGATCCTGGGTGCTGTAGTCTGTAGTCAAATTGTCTGACTGCACCACCAAGCATCAAAATGCAAATGAAAGTTTAACCAGAAAAAACACGACACACCCAGCCTATATGTTTACTCTCATTTCAAACAACACCAACCGGTCCAGGCAATTCATTGCTGGGTTAATATGTTTATTCTTTTCCATATGATCCTGGTCAGCTGTTTCACTACCAACAGACACGGTCCTGTTTACGGTCATGATCCATTCACTGGTGTTTCATCATATCAGTTGCTAACTAAAATTATGTATAGTACCCCGTTTAGGACAGTATATTGTGCAGTATAATTATCTCAAACACTGTTCAAGAGCAGTGGTGCAGCTGCCCAGATATGAAAAACAAATGTATTCATTGACAAATACTAAATGAACTAATACAAGAAATGAATGGACTGTATTGTCAGTCATCTGACATTGTTGCTTTATACAGCTTGGATGTGACTTGTATATCTGGTTCTTAATCCTCACCAGCAAAGCCTTCCATATTAGGCAGTATTTCCCTGAAAGGGAAATGTCTGCACTTCAACTCCTCTGGATGGTCCCCCAGCCATCCGCCTTCTGGACCAATGAGAATGATTTGACTGTGACTGAGCGCAGTCAGGCTAACATCACCCAGGGAGAGGATGAACTGTACAGCATCAGCACTGTCCTTGAGCCAGCATCGGGCTGGAAGTCAGGCAGTCTCCACCTGTGCTACACCAACCCCGACACTGGAGAGAAACAAACTGACATCTACCACATAGCAGCAAAGAGCTCAGGTGAGAATGTCTGTAAGAATCAGCTTTGTTGATATACTGCATGTGCAGTTATACAGGAGTGCTGGTTCAGTGATGCTGATGGTTGGAAAATGAATGTTGTTGATCTGTTTTATTTATTTGTTTCTACAGGTTCAGCTCAAGGGTCGTCTCTCATTCATATTACAGTGATAGTAATCTCAGGATTTTTTTCTTCACTTTGTTGCTGTGGGACTAAAACAGCACGTTCTACCCCTTTTCCTGAGGTACCCAGATATTCCGTACGTGTTTTAAAACTGAATTTTTATGAATTTAATTTTTATGAATTGGTCTCTTTCAAACAGAATTTGTGGCATTGGAAAAATGGAACATTAGTTTTTTTTAGATTGGAATGTTGGGAGGTTAACTTTTTGAGTTGTGAATTCAAAACTATAAAATTCAATGCGAATAAATAAAAATTAAAAAAAATTTCACAGTTGAAAGTCAAATATATTTACAGTTAAAGAATTAAAATCTGTTAAATTTGATGAGTTCTTAAAACCTTCTTGAACTTTATTTTCTTCCATACGCTACAGGTGCCGGAGTAGGTGCTTTGACGCACATTCCAGCAATCATCCACGGTCTCCAAGGTTGTTGGTTTTGAGTGATTTATTAAACAAAAAATTAAACAACAAACCCCACTTTCTAACATTTATACACAAATAAGACATCCCCACTCCCATCCTAATCCCCATCCTCATCCTCACCCCCCTTCTCACCCCCATCCTCACCCCCCTTCTCATCCCCCTCTGTACCCCCATCCCCATCCCCATCCCCATTCTCATCCCCATCCTCACCCCCTTTCTCACCCGCCTCTCCACCCCCATCCCCATCCTCACCCCCATCCTCATCCTCACCCCCCTCCCCATCCCCATCCTCAGCCCCTCGGCCTGCAGCCCCATCACTGGCATCCTGGCCCTGTGTCTCCACGGACCGAGGGGAGGGCTCTACTGAGGCATCATTCCTGTCTTCCAGCTCCATTTCGTTTTGGTCCTGTGCCTGGGGCTGTCTCTGTGGGTCTGTCCCTCCCAGCTGTGGCTCCCTGTGCCTGATCAACGAATTAAGGACCTAATTAGGAGCCTATTGACTCAATAGTTTTTAATTTGATCAGTGAAGAAAACCGCTACTTCTTTTTATGTAACTGATTGCAATACAGGACAATAAGCACAATGTGAACATGGTACATCGCATGCATAGCTATTTGAGATATGATGTGGTTTAAGAGGATAAACACAGTAATCCCTCTAAACACGAAAATAAATTCAGAAAAAGGAACAAGATAAAATTCTGGGATTGCACTTGTGGTTGGAACATAAACCAGCATACACAGGGGGTCCCCAGGACAAAGGATGAGAACCACTGGATCAGATGATGTAAACACCATTCACATCCATGCCCCTCAACCCCCCCCCCCCCCCCCAAATCACAAGTGAATACATTTGGCCAGTGTAACTGGTGATAATGAAAACCTGTATAGATACCAGCCCTGCAGGAATGGAATTGCTTACCCCTGCTTTCGACAGGCCTTCAAAATGTAGTATGTAATGGCACCAAAAACAAGAAGGGCAGCAAGAACAGCAAACGCAATCTGCAGTGGGGTTATGCTGGAATCTGAACCAAGGGCATTTCAGTCAGATACCACAAAACACACTTTGGACAAAAAACAAAAAAAACATTTATGCACTCAATCACAGGGGACTTCAGTTGAGTACAGTGGCAGAGACATTGTGGGCATACATACTGTTGACCTTTCCCAGCAAAAAGATCTGCACTTTTGGTTACTGTATGCTGCTCTGCATAAGAGCAACTGCTTTGCTCTGTTGCACATGACTCTTCCCCTTGACTAAATGTTCATCACCTGATATATCAAAGCAGGCAACCAGTGCATCACTCTGGCACCAGATTTCTGCACAATTCCCACTGCCCCCTACCCCCTGTAGTCTGCAATAAAAAAGCAAATCTATTAAATTTGTCTGTTTACAGAAAAATGTCAAGATTGTTGTTTATTTAAGCACTGTTTATGAAAAATTAACAAGCACTGTCTGGTTCTTGTACCAGTCCTCCGTACTGGCATACCCACCGCAGTTTTGATACAGAACAAAGGTTGTGAGAACAAATCACACATCTTTTTAATATTGTTCACCCTTTGTAAAGTATAGATGTGAATGTATTACCTTCATAGCCCTTGGTTTCCTCAGCATGGACCTCATTTTCCATGGAAATGCCTGCAACAGTTATAATCAGTTAAGTTCTTTGGCATTTCAACTGTAGGGCAAAATAGACCTGGTGGGTCTAGGTGTTTCATCATTTCAGTTCCACGTTATGAATTAAACTTTTGTTCATATGTTGTGAAGGAATGTGCCAGTTGTAGAATGTTTTTTGTTTTAAATGCAGCATTAGGAAAATGACTCTGGTAATTTATTTTATACATAAAACAGAAATGAATTGTTGAAATATTTTGCCTTGAATTAGTATAATAGGAAAAGTGTTGCATATTATTTTATGCTATTGTGTGGATGTGTGCAGTGGATCTGTGTATCATTTTGGTGATCGTATAATATCTTCACTTACTCTCTTCATCTTTTACAGGGCATTTGGTTAAGTCTGGGAAAAAAGACAAAAAACAGGATATTATATTGGGTATATTGGGAATATGTGCCATTTCAATGGGGAATATGGGCTGTATATGAAGCTAATTTTGACCATTGTAAGAGAAAAAAAAAACAAAGGCTGGAATTCAATCAGCAGTTGTTCTTAATGGCCAATGACTGCCAATTAAATGCAAGAATGTATACCTTTTCTTCATAAACTCTTATTGGGAAGTTTCTTTTGATTGCTGAACTAGCCAAACAAATACATAAATAAAAATAAACTTTCTTTAAATTGTTCCACAAAGTTAAGGACACATTTTAATAGAATCCCAACCAAAATGAAAGAACAATAAAGGCACATTTGCCACTAAGAAATGTTTCCATTACCAGCATCCATTAACAGACGAGTTCCAGTAAAAAGAACAGAAATGATACAGCATCTAAGCCCAACAGAATGGAAAAGCATGGCTGGTATCAGATTGATATCTCACCTGCCAGTTCAAATGGACGTCCGTTACATTTGCAGCTTAAATCGGCATCACAATTATACTCAATGCAGCTTCTGTCAATTCTGCAGAGATGTGTTTGACTGGTGGAGGTGCAACCTGGTTCTGGTGACCCCCTCATTTCGAAACATTCAGGAGCATCACACAGCGATTGCTTTTTACAGATCTCAGGTGTTGCTCCTGAAATAGAGCAAAAAAATGTACACACAAACACATACACACACATTATTGTTACAAAGATGTTTTCTCAGCCATTTTATTTCAATGAAAGATTTTGTCTCCCATGTTTTTGTGCATAAAATGCAGTTCACATGCAACCTGTATTATTTTACACAGCCTTTCTTGTTCCTTTTTATTATCAAGGGTGCCCGCCATTTTAGAGGTGACTGTATAACACAATTATATCAGATGTTATGGTCTAAATGGAAATAACAGAATCAATAGCATAGGCGTAAGATTCATTTTTACTTTGGGGGAGACATACTGCTGGGCCACCTGATCTTGTGTAGTCAAACATCAACTCTCTATTAGTCTGAATCCTATAATTAATTGAATATTTAAGTGAATATTTCTTCTGACTGAAACAGACAAATGTGCATACGTGGTATCCATATAATTCTAATCACTCTGAATTGTGCTTAAAGATAAAAATCAAACATTACCGATGAGATGAAAAAAAAATGGCAACCAGCACCAAACCAGCATATTCCTGTTCTGCAAGAAGCAATTTACACTTAATTAGTCTTGTGAAAGCACAAAGCTGTCTCTCAGCACAGTCATATGTTGTGGCATTAATTTTGTTTTGTTCATCTTACAATTAAGTTTAAGTTTTTAAAATATGTTTGCTCTTATTTATATTACATGTAAAAGCTGTCTTATCACACACAATGTATACATAGCCTGGTGTAATCAAAATACTTGAAAGTGGACACACAAAAAAAGTTTGGGTTCTTTATTTGGAGTTTCTAATAAAATATTTAGCGATGATCATAAAGAATCACATTAACTTACAATCTAGGAACCGAGATTAGAAATGTGTAGTAGTTTTAGAGACCCATCAAACACTACAATAGCCTAGCAGACTGCTGACTCATTCCGGCACCATCCTCAAAAAAGCTATTCTTAGTTCTGATGCGTAGTTTAAAATACACTGCAATCGAGGATGTTGATAATGTTGTTCACTCACATATGGAAGTGAAAAAGGAATTACATTAAAACATGAATTGCCATGGAAAGAATCTTATTAATAATGGCATAAACAAACAATAGAGGCCTACTCAAAGTAGACAAAGCAATTAGCATATTTGCTTCATGGAGTTGGCCTCCGATTCTTTCCACATACAGAACATGAAATACCAACTTAAGCTTTTTATATTGGATCCAATATTTTATATTGGACCCTTTTTAATATTGGGACCCAAATGAGAAATAAGTCATTAATATTGGGACCCACATTAGGGATACATGGTAGTTTGAGGGACCCATCAAACACACATGCTAGCATAGCCTCCTGACTCATACCGAGATGCATCACAAACCCTTCTGCCACCCACTTCAGGTACTGATGCATAGTTTAAAAAATACTGCAACAGAGGATGTGGATGCTGTTGCTAGCTCACTTATTAAAGTGAAAAAAGAAACAATAACTACACATATAACTTTTTAATAACTACAACTCACCTACACTTGTGAGTACGTGTCCGCTTCCTCTCAGCAAGTGTTTCATCATTCTACATTGTTACGGAAACTGTGAATCCAGCCGATTTACTTCCTACTTCTTGAAAAGTACAAGAGCCGTATATACTGTAACATTGGGTACATAATACTGAGTAAAATGAGAGTTTCTCTGTATCTTTTAAAAAACTCATTTTTATATATGTGTGAGGACTGGCATAATAATTATACTTTTACTGTTTAATTGGAAAATTTCTGTAGATTTAATTAGACCACAGTTCATATTTCCTTCTCTTCATTAGATTTCCTGGAGCATTAGTGTTGTATGTATGTCCTTTTTAAATAACAAATGGTTTTTTTAAAGTTTTTTTCATATTTTTTGGTTGGGTGTTATTATCTCTCTTGTGTAGTCCAGATCCATGTTTTTTTAAGTACATAATGTATGTGCAAAGTTTCATGTGAAAATTACACTAGGCTTAAAGCAGGTGGCTTTCTCCTCTGGTAAGTTTCTCCCAATAATGTGTTTGTATTATTTTTTAAACGATTTACACCTATTTTCTTACCTTGTCCTGTGATGTCGTTTGTGTTGTATTGCTGTATTGTGTTGCTCTGATGTCCTCTGTACCTGTGGAATGCTGCATCTCCTGCCTGAAAAATACATTTATCCATGGATATGAATAAAGAAACCTTGAACCTTTGATAAAAACAACCCTGGATTTAAAGCAGGCGGGTTTCTCCTCTTGTACATGTCTCCCAAAAGGTTTGATGAAAACGGCTCCAGGTTTGAAGCAGGCAGGTCTGTCCTCTTTTAAATATTGCCCAAAATGTTTTATGAAAATGGCTCCAGATCTGAAGCAGCTGGCTCTCTCCTCCTCTGGTTCTCTCCATTCTTCCTGATCCTGGGTGCTGTAGTCTCCCCTGATAAGAACTGTGGCTGCTTTCAGATCCTCTTTTCCAGATCAATCTCCTGTGTCCCAATACCTTCCCTGAATATAGTGGGCATTCTGTATGAAGGAAAATAAAATCAAGTTAATCTACAACAGCCAGTCATCATGAATCAAAGTGTCTGTATGAGGATGGCAAGCAGTCAATCAGGAGGCTGACAACAGAAATAGGGTGAACAGTGAAAATTATTTTATTGAAGAGCAGAAAAAAACAATAAACAAAATAATTACAAAACTAAATAAGCAAAATAAAGAAACCATGCAATCACTTCCCAAATGTTTCCTTTGGTATGATTGCATAAGCTCTTCACTCAATCACAAGCTTTCCCAACTTGAACTAATCCAAATGGAGGCCTGAATTAAGTTAACCCTCCTCAGTCTGTACCATTCTTATCATTAAAATCAATTAACATCATCAATTAATCATATCATATCATATCAATCATATCATAAAAAGTGTAATTTGCTATCCCGCCTATAAAACATGAAAATACACGAACACACTTTCAACAAAAAATATGCTTACCCCTCTACCAATACATCACAATTACATAGAACATTAAAACCTATTCCCCCTCTGCAATAAAGCGCTGTGAACTACACTACCACCAAGGCATAAAACCACCATGAGCAGTGTAACACCCTCCTTTGCCCAAATGCTGCAGAAACTACTCGCCGTGAGTATAAGTTATGACCGGGATTTAATATAGTGTACTGGAGGTACAAAATAACGTGTTTACCCGTTAAAATGCATATAAACAGTTCTCAATTATTAATTGTAAAATGTAAGGGTTCCCTTTTTTTAATATAAATAAAAAGACATGCAAATCATATTTAAAATGTACTCTGTCTGCTATTAAGCTGGAAGTGTATAGAAAACAGATTGAAATGCATTGGTCACGATTTATAAAACTCAATCTGGAAAAAGCCTAATTTCAAATAGAATTGGCAAATGTGGGGAGGGATGCGGGGTATTCCCTTTTCTACTATAGTTCCAACTACCCCAAGACACACAATGTGCTGTAAAGTCAAACCAGCTGTTGAGACAGCCATCCATATGCACAAAAGATTTTTTTTTCTTTGAAAAGCTGAAATTTATTGAAATACTTACCAAGTGGTGCACTTGGTCTTTCTGAAGTAGCAAGTTTTAATGTCTTCTCACCACACGTCATCACACCACCTCTATTCTTCTGACCTCATCTCTGAATTTCTGATCTCAATAACAATAAAACAATCGATAAAATAATGTTAATGTTTCTAGTTGGCTAGCTAGCCAGCTTGGATCAAATAAAGTTTCCAACTTGTTTAGCTACTCAAGGCAACATTGTGCAGGATGCACACCTTTTGAACTGAATGGAAATTCAGAACCTGCTGAGCCATTTTGAAATTTAACGGCGTCCACCCATTTACTTCCCGGACAAAGCTGAATGTTCTTAGCTGGCCAAGTCAATTAGCTGACATAAATCCAACTGATTTTCACTAGCTTAAACACGAATGAAGACAGAAAGCCCTGAAACAAACAGGAACTGAAGACGCTGCAGTACAGACCTTGCAGAGCATCTGTGGTCTGTGGTTTGCATACTTCAGGAACCTGAAGTATGCAAACCAAGCACTTAATACGACAATGTTTTTTTTAAAAAGATTATATTCTATTGTTTTCATGTAAGCCATTTCCATAACAAACCGGTGCCAGCCCACGGCAGATGGGTTCCCCCTCTGAGTCCGGTTCTGCTCAAGGTTTCTTCCTGCTATCAGTCAGGAAGTTTTTCCTTGCCACTGTTGCCCTAGGCTTACTGTTTGGGGGCCGGTTCTCTGTAAAGCTGCTTTGTGACAAAGCTCCTTTGTTAAAAGTGCTATACAAATAAAATCGATTGATTGATTGATTGATATTGAAGATTATTTAAATTTGTCCATGTAACAAGGCCACAGAACCACACAGGCACGGACGGGTACGACGCACACGTTCATTGCGTGTCAGCAAGCCACAACACTGTCACTGTTGCCGTTCGTTGCCGTCGTTGCTGTTGCTGTTGCTGTTGTTGTGGCTCCTGTACTTCCTGTGTGCATGTCAGGTCCCCCAGTCTCACTGCAGGCAGCACATGTAAAGGTTAGCACTAATCACGTAACTGCCCACAGCTGTGACTGCCGGCCGGCACCACAACCACACTGCCCCCCTCACAGTCCAATTATTTATGGTCCCTTAAAATGGGGGGGGTTACATATCAAAAAGGCTGTAATTTCTACACAGCCTGATTAAAGCTGACAGTCTGCACTTTAATTGCTCCATTTCAAATCCAGCGTGCTGAAGTACAGTAAAAACAACAAAAGTTTTGTCACTGTCAAAATACTCACAGACTACATTGTATAGACTATAACACACTATAACACACACATAAAGGATGAAAACAGTAAACTGTATGGCACACACTTTGCACTGAAAGAAAAAAAAAAGTTACCCCCCATTAAATTGGAGGATTAAAATGGAGTTGGTCCACCCCTTGCTGCTATAACAACCTCTTCTGGGAAGGCTTTATACTGAATGTTGGAGCATTGCTGCAGGGATTTGCTTCCATTCACCCAGAAGAGCATTATTGAGGATGGGCACTGATTGCGCGGTTAGGCCTGGCTTCGCAGCTGGCTTTCCAATTGATCCCCAAGGTGTTAGATGGGCTGTGTGCAGGCCAGTCAAGTTTTTCCACACCGTTCTCGACAAAACCATTTCCACATGGACCTTGCTTTGTGACCGGGGGCATTGTCCTGCTGAAATAGGAAGCACAGATTCATCTAGAATGTTACTGTATGCTATAGCATTAAGCTTGCCTTCACTGGAACTGGAAGGGACATGGCCCAAACCAAGAAAACTAGCTTCTTGCTTGGGTAGGATTTGTGACAACTTATTTTATTTTATTTTTATCTTTCTTAATGCAGAGCCTCATATTGTTACTCCCAAACCACAAGTGACTGGCCCTTACCAGCAAGAGACAGTCTTTCCCTGTAACTTCTTTTTTGAACACATGGTGGCACCAGAGACCATCTGTCTGAACTGGTGAAGAAATGAAAGTGGCCATCGCAGAATTAGAAAACAGCCAGAGACAGAAACAGAAAGAGGACCCTGACTACATCAACCGCCCCAACCTATATTACAATCTTACACTGGGGGGCGCTACGCTGAGGCTGCAGAATCTCACCCTGCAAGACGCAGGACTCTATGTCTGTGAGGTGTGAAGTGAAGGTCACAGTCCTCATGCTGAAGGCTCAGTCAGCCTATCTGTGGCCTGTAAGTTGCAGTGCTTCCTAGTCAGTAAAATGGATAAAAATGAACTAATTTAAAATCTAAATGCTTAATGACTGGCGGCTAATGCACAATTGTACACTCTGGAGAATCGTGATGCTAACGTAATGCTAAATCATCTTGCTCTACTATTAAACAACACTTAGACCAGGCTAGTGTTTTTGCTCTGTTCTTAAATCCTCTCCAGCAAGGCCCTCAAAACAGGGGTTCATCTCAGCGGAGGCCACATTTCTGTCCTTCGAGTCATCAGGCTGGCTTCCCAAGCCGTCCGTGTTCTGGACCAATGAGAAGCATCAGAATGTGACAGAAGGCACAGAGACTAACATCACCCTGGGAGGCGATGGTACCTACGGGATTAAAAGAGTGTTGCACAGAAACACAAGCATGAAGGCACACTATCCCTACCTGTGCTACACCAACCCTGACACTGGAGAGAAACAAACTGACACCTACCAGCAAACGGTGGGATTTTCTTTAATGTTTATTATTACAATGGCGGATATAACTTACGCTGGCAGATGAACCCTCCACAACTTTCTATAATATGTCCAATTTTTATTTAGTGAGAGTTATCAATAATGTAAAAAATATTGCTTTGAAGTTTTGGAATTTTTCTTGAAATCTAATCTGATGTTAGTTAAAACTAATGTTTAAATCTTTTGCGCAGCTCTCCAACTAAACTGGATGTAGAAATAGAATTGTTCGTTGCTCTAATATGAACCATAAGTCATTGCGCCTGACCGTCATGTGACCATCAATTTTTATACATAGTACCCCAATTTCAGGGCACAATAATGTTTCGGCCAAATGGCTTCACAGGTGTTTCTGATTTGTCAAGTTTTCTATTCAATTGCTTACTGTGCGCTGGTATAAGAAAGCTTTTTCTATCTAGTCTTGATTCTTGGCCTTTTAATGCCTTTGGACTCTGTTATTGGCCTTTGTGAACATGAGGACTAGAATTGTGCCAATGAAAGTCTAGGGAGCCATTATAAGGCTGGGAAATGTGAGAGAAAAACATAGTGTCAGAAACATACGTCAGACCTTACCAAAATTAACTGTTTGGAACATCATTAAGATAAAAAGTGCGCACTGGCGAGTTCTACATTTGGCTGAAGCATTCTCAACCCTCAAACACCTGTCCCACAGATCAGGAGCAGTCTTTTGAAAGCAGGCATGAATATATCAGTGACTACTGTCCACAAAAGACTTCGCAAACAAGAACTACAGCGGCTACACTTTAAGATGCAAGCCACTCGTTAGCTGCAAAAATAGGATGGCCAGGTTACACTTCTATCAGGGTGATGGCAAGACAAAGTTTGGAGGCTAAAATGGCGCCAGAGGTACTGGCTCACTTGTCTTCATTGATGATGTCATGGCTGGCTGCACAGCAGAATACATTTTGAAATGTACAGAAGCATCTTATCTGAATCAGAATCAGAATCAGAATCGTATTTTATTGCCAAGTACATTTACACATACAAGGAATTTGCTTTGGTCAACACACCGAGGCAGCCATCTGCGGCGCCAACTTATTAGATGAGAAATGAGAGAACAGGAGGAAGGAGGAGGAAAAAAACAGTCCTTTCGATGAAACGAGAGGGCACTCGTTTCATTGAAACGAAGAAAAACCTCAGCACATAGCAACATCATAAAAACATTACAAACGGGGGAGGGAGGGGGGGTGGGAGCCAAGAAGGCGTTGAGTAGGAGGTGGTGTGTGTGTTATCTTCATGTGCGTGTGTGTGTAAGTCCATGGACTTCATCTCCACCACAGTCTCAACATTGTCTCTGCCGTCTGATACTGATGACGAGGACACGGCCGTTGCCGTGGAGACGACCTCGAAGAGTCCTGATCCAGAGACAAAGTTCCATAGGAGCAGGGAGGTGGGGGCAGGGCCGAGCATCTGTCTGCATAACAATCCAGGAGAGTGGAGAGATATCAGCCTTCCAAGGCCGATGTGGGGGAGCCAATGAGGATAAGGATTGTTTTGGGTTCAGGCAGACTTCTGCATTTTTCGTCTACCTTTAGTCCTGTGGTTCTCTCAGCGTTGTTCCAATCATCCGAATTAGTGGCCCATTTCAGTGAGCCGAACCGACAACTTCTCCAAGTTGGTATCCGTCATGCGAATTTGCGATCCAATCGCATCCAGTTTGCGATTGAGCTCGCAAATCGCTTGAGTCTGAGTGTTGACAGCCCTGCCCGTTCCCTCAATGGCGGGCAGCTTCCCAAGTAGTGCTGCCACCGCCTTTGGCATTTTGCGATAAATCAGGATGCTGCCAGCTCCAAACAGCAGAAAGCCTGTTATCATAATTCCAATCAAGTAAACGTCTTCAACATCCTCAACGGAAAGGATCGACAGGCACACGACCCTCCACTCTTTCCAGGAGTCCATCGTGTATCCGGCTGCAAACGTTCCGTCAGGGCAAGAGGGCTCTCCCTGACCCGTTCTTCTCGTCGAGAAAATACTATCAATTGCGTTGAGAGACCAGTTGATCAGATCCATGCTTTTAGGTTTCGGAGAGAAATGCAGAGAGAGGCTCCGGATAGTTCAGACAGACACAGCACAAGACAAGAGAGCAGCAAGCAGGGGCAGATAAGGGCAGGGAGGGAGCAGAGGAAAAAGCGTCCGCCTTCGTTGAGAGCATTTGTTTGTCCAAATGTCTCCAAACATATTGGACGGTGCTTACATTACATTACATTACAGGCATTTAGCAGAAGCTCTTATCCAGAGCGACTTACACAACTTTTACATAGCATTTTACATTGTATCCATTCATACAGCTGGATATATACTGAAGCAATTTCGGTTAAGTACCTTGCTCAAGGGTACAACGGCAGTGTCCTTACCCGGGAATCGAACCTGCAACCTTTCGGTTGCGAGCCCAGTTCCTTACCCACTGTGCTACACTCCGTCCTGCTTAATCTACAGCAAAACCATATGGTCATAAACATACTCCTAAAACAACAAAGGAGTTTTTAAAACACACAAACTGTGTTTTTATTCCTTAAATGTGAAGATAAAGGGATATTTTGGTAAAATGTTGGTAAAAAAAAGAAAAAATTGTATTCCATGTTGCTTTTGGTGCCCCATATTGTTTAACCTGAACATTTCTTAATATTCAACGGAAACAAGTAGAAACGTGATTCATCCCAGGACACATAAAAGAATGTAGCTTTTATTAAATTTGTTTGAATGAATGTGTCATGGTTCTGTGTTTTGTCTGTCCAGATGGCGGCACTTCTGTTTTGTGTCCTGCTTGTACCCTGTGTAATTGTAGTATTGGTTTCAATTGTTCAATTATTGCTTCTTGGTTGTCTCTTTTCCCCTTCCCTCTCTGTGGCCTCATTGTTCATGGTGCCCTCCGTTTTGGAGTTCTTGGGGTTTTCTTTACTCTGCATTTGGGTCCATTCCCTCGACAACCCGTGACAGAATGATGTGCTGTCTTCTTGATATGGTTGCCACCCATGAATTTGACCTGCAAAAGAGAAGCAAGTTAAAAAGGCAAGGTAGCTACAGTGCATGGAAATACAATGGCTTGCTTTCATATGAGTATGATAGGTAAACATATTTGATTAAGCAGTTTGGCACTCTTTTTTTGCAAAGAAATTCATATTGTACTCAGTATAGCAATATGCAAGCCACTACTGTGTTTTTTAGAGGCATTTCCCCTGCCTGAATTTACCACTTTTGACCCCAACTCTCTGTTGACTGTCTTAATCTCAGAATTTTTAGTGCAAGAAAAACTGCAATAACCTTCGGGTAGGGTTTCTTGGATATGTTTTCAATACCTAATATGCAATGATTATGATGATTCAATGTTTTTATGATTGTACACCCTATTAGTTAGTAAAGTTATCTAGTTAACTACTAGCAGAACATTTTAGTATTAACCTGTTAGATAGCTACTTCATTATCTGGCCATTAGCTGCAAGTCTGTTTTATATCGCTAATGTTGGCTAGCAAGCTTTCAGGCTGGCTAGACTACCTACCTATATTGGCTATATGATAAACTACCTATATTAGCTATAGTTACAGATTTGTTGCAACAAACTCAGACCTGTTTTATCTTTCTTTTTTATCTTCTTTTTTTACATTGTAAGTGGTCCAGTCAAGATATTAAATGCCAGACCAGGATATTGTCTCAGTCTGGCCCAGCCCATTCATCACTAATTTCAAACCGTTCCCCTGCCTGCACCTCTCCACCAATCCTCAGCAAATTTCCTTAACCCTAGTTCACGTTCCCGCCTCTTTTGCTCTGATTGACACCCCTAAGGTAAACAGAAGCATCTCGTCCTACCAAACCAATATTAAATACAGTCCCTCACCCCCATCTCCAACAAATTCAGATTTTATGTTCTTTTGTGAAATATTTTTGCCAAGAGACAAACAGGTAAAACATTAAAAAAGAAAACTTAGCTAGAGGCGGTAAAATAGTCAGCAATAATCTCATATTTCTTTTTTTTTTTTTAGTTTTTTAAAATTTATTTTTATTCGTTTTTTTTTAAAGACTTGGTTAAATTCTTAATTTTGTCTGAGGTCATGCTTACTAATCTTTTACATTTATCACAGGTATTCATATAATTATTACCAAGCCCATCACCACTGGCCCTTACCAAGGAGAGACTGTTTTGACCTGTAACTTCAACTTTGATCACAGCATGCCACCAGTAGAAAGTATAATTCTGCACTGGTGGAGGCATGACAAGAGCACTCCCATTTATTTCTTCAAAAACAATCAGGAAGCAGGAAGAGGATCCAGACTACAGCGACCAGACTGAACTGTATAGTAATATCAACAAGTGGGACGCATCTCTGAAGATATCAAATCTCGGGCTGCATGATTCAGGAAAATACACCTGTGATGTGTGGAGTGAAGGCTATAGCAAAAGAGTTCTTGACAGTGTCTGTCTTTCTGTAGCTGGTAATGCTTTAATATCCATGCCAGGTTTTGCAAATCAACCGACAAAGAATGATTTCCTTCTATTTCTTTTCTCTGAGCTGCACTTACTTGAACTTGGAAGCATCGCACTTCAGTGATGACACCGTAATTGATGTTAAATATATTTTTGAGTTTTGAGTCCTTTATGAGAATCACTTGAGCAGTGCTTTGCACCGAGTGAGTCATGAGTCTGAAGACCAGCCCGTTCGTATTTACACCAAATATATTATACGCAAGTCATTCTGGATATGAGCATCTGCCAAATTCCTATATTACTATATTCCTATATCCAATATTCATGGTTTTACCTCCAATGGATTCTGGAAGAAGAGTCAGAAAGTACTTTGGAAGAATTAGAATATCCTACAGATATCAGGGGTTAAAATGGGATTTGAGAGGTGGGTGGACCCTGAGATCCTGTGGGAGGTGGGTGAAAAAAGGTACCAACCAATGAATGTCTCAGCTCAAAATAGTTCCATCTTTAATGTATTGTGCACATAATTGTAATTAAGGAAAACAATGTTTGAAAAAGAATGTAGGCCTATACTATTGATGGAAGCTTTTACATAAAATATTTCAAGTATATTGAGTGTCGTTAATGCTGAGAATTTTTTTACCCATGAAAATAAAATTGGTCATCCTCCTCTTTTGTCCTCCCTTTCTTCCTCCTTTATCCATCTTTCTTAAACTGTCGAATTGAAATGAAATATAACCAGCGGCAACTGATGAGCTGGAAATTGGTGATGCGCAAAACTTTCCTATAAACTAATCAGTGATCTCAAACTGTTTTAA
Organism: Anguilla anguilla; assembly: GCF_013347855.1. NCBI lineage: Eukaryota > Metazoa > Chordata > Actinopteri > Anguilliformes > Anguillidae > Anguilla > Anguilla anguilla. Next base: position 81,008,735 of record NC_049201.1, on the reverse strand, counting down.
TTAATTTTCAGTGATTAACAAGCATGCAAACGATCTGACTAAGCAATTGGAAAGGGACACACAGCTTCTTCGCATTGTGTTAGGGAGATTAAATGATAAATGCGATTTAGAAAAATCAGTTTTAATCACTAAGCAGAGGCAGAATCATCCCCTTGAGTATCAATGCAATTAATCCACAAAATAGGCTACTCAATAGCAATACTATCATATATAGCCAGCTCTCCCCAAATAGGCATTTTTAACGAGTAGCCTAGGCCTTATAGCCTACATTTATTTTCATTTGCAGTATGAAATTGTGCACATTTTTAATCAACATTATTTGTGGATACATGAACTTCTTTCTCCGCACTCGAATTCATGGCAAATATCTGCAATGCGTAGATTGTAAACAAAATTGAAGTGCAGGTTTTGTTTTTGCTGATTATTCTGAAAGCTAACACGGTAGATGGCTGGTGTATCTTGCTTGTTAAGTGTAGACTACTTGGTGATTACAACGGATTTTTAACGGATAAATTGAATTTATGATTTAATCCCCCTAACATGGTATGAAGACGCTATGTTAGGCTACTTGCCATGATTAGTCCATTCATTGGCATGCTTGATAATAAAGGAAAAATTACTAATGAAAACAGGTTGCGATCAATGATTAGTTTAAAGGAAAGTTTTGCGCCCCTCCAATATTCAGCTCACCAGTTGCCGCTGAATAAAACGGTATGTGGGAAATATTCAATCCTATCTTAGCTGCTGACCAGCAATCTGTTGATTTTGCTCAAGCAATCAAAGTTGCCGTTAATAATATCCAGCGTTCATGGGGGCTGTTTATTAATCTCTCTTTAAAATGTTGCATAGATGAAATTACATGTTAATGAAATTACCTACCGCATCCGCTTCCAAACAACCAAGACAATCAACGATATTTTCTTTCTGTGCCTGTCTATATAAACGACTGTTCTTCCTGAGTTTTTATTCTTCGGATTTTTGATTGGATGAGCGAGTAACTGGCTAGAGGGAGTACATAGACTGGAGCATACGAAAGATGGACTGGATTGTCATAGTTATTTGTAAAACTGCCAGTCAATATTACTTATTTATTTACCAAAGGTGGGTGGACGCGTACACCCCCAATTTAACCCCTGCTCGACGTGCTTTTTCAGGTTGGACAGCGAGTGTTTGAATGCGGTAAGCAGAGCAAACATTTAAAACAATATGAATCTTTTTGAATTTCACAAATCTCAAACATGGACTTGAGATATGGCCAAGGTGGCGAAGAATCGTCTTTATCTTCTGCCGTCGCCATCATTACTGCTGCCAAGTTCAAATTAAACTGTTCAATCACTGGTGCAACAAGCAAGCACTTTGAACTTGACCGACAGCATAGTAGATGTCAGCTACTGTGATTGGTTTGTCTCCTGTGAGGAACACAGCGTGTGGCCAATCGCATTTTAGAAAAAAAAAAGAAAAAGATTCAATTTCTGACTTCAAAGCTATGCTTAAAAGTAACGAGTAACGACAATCTTCATAGAAATGTGGTGGAGTACAATATTTATCTTTCAAATGTAGTGGAGTAAAAGTTATTAGTTTCCAAAAAATAAATACTCAAGTAAAGTACAGATACTCGAAAAATGTACTTAAGTACAGTACTCAAGTAAATGTACTTCATTACTGTCCACCCCTGGGTTTAAGAGAATAAATACAGTAACGCATCTAAACATAAAAAGCCTCTAATTAAGAATGATAAATTAACAGGATAAAATTCTGTAATTGCATTTGAGGTTGGAACATAAACAAGCATATACAGGGTAAAGATTGAAAACACCATTCGCATTCACACATCCCGCCCCCCCCCCCCCCCCCCAACCCCCCCAAATCAGAAGTTAATACATTTGGCCAGTGTAACTGGTGATAGTGAAAACCTGTATAGATACCAGTCCTGCAGGAATGGAATTGCTTACCCTTGCTTTTGACAGGCGTTCCAGACGCAGTATGCAATGGCACCAACACCAAGAGCAGCAAGAACAGTTCCAACAACAGCAGCAACAACAACAACAGGAACAAACCACCCTGAGGTAACGCTGGAATCTGAACCAAGGGCATTTTAGTCAGATACCACAAAACACACTTTGGACAAAAAACAAAAAAAAACATTTATGCACTCAATCACAGGGGACAAATTAATAGCGCTTTTTAACAAAAAAAACTACCATTTACAAAAAAGGGGAAAATCTACCTCCTCACTGAGACCAGGGTAGGTAGTAGCTCTGATGGTCTCTATCTTTCCCGCATTGGGAGCTGCAGTTGCTTATTTTATTGTTTTTTTTACACTGTAAGCCTGGTCATCCGATTGTGCTATACTTAAATTTCATCTTTAACAGACAAAGATAATGTGTCATTAATACTTATCCCAAAATTGAACACAGAAATAAAACAAGGGAATTTTTTTGCATTTATTGTCTGGTAGAAACCAAACAGGTGACTTGATGCAAAAAAATCACAAAAAATCCAAAGGTTTACCAGATGACTCGGTCCTGTTGGTGTTGTTCCTCTCTGGCACTTCAGGTGTGGATAGGTCACCTGTGAAACATTGAAGCTGCTGCTGTCTCACTTCAGTTGAGTACAGCGGCAGAGACATTGTGGGCATACATACTGTTGACCGTTCCCAGCAAAAAGATCTGCACTTTTGGTTATTGTATGCTGCTCTGCATAAGAGCAACTGCTTTGCTCTGTTGCACATGACTCTTCCACTTGACTAAATGTTCATCACCTGATATTCTAAAGCAGGCAACCAGTGCATCACTCTGGCACCAGATTTCTGCACAATTCTCACTGCCCCCTACCCCCCGTAGTCTGCGATAAAAAAGCAAATCTATTAAATTCATCTGTTTACAGTTATATATAGCACTGTTTATGAAAAATTAACAAGCACTGTCTGGTTCTTGTACCAGTCCTCCGTACTGGCATACCCACCGCAGTTTTGATACAGCACAAAGGTTGTGAGGACAAATAACACATCTTTATTAAATATTGTTCACCCTTTGTAAAGTATAGATGTGAATGTATTACTACCTTCATAGAGCTTGGTTTCCTCAGGATGGACCTCATTTTCCATTGAAATGCCTGCAACAGTTAAAATATGATCAGTTAAGTTCTTTGGCATTTCAGCTGTAGGTCAACATAGACCTGGTGGTTCTAGGTGTCTTCTTTTTCAGTGCCACATCATGAATTGAACTTTTTTTCTCATGTTGCTGTTGGAATGTGCCAATTGTAGAATGGATTTTATTTTAAATGCAACATTATGAAAATGACTCTGTGGCATTTTGTTTTATACACAAAACAGAAATGAAGTGTTGAAACATTTTGCCATAAATTTGCAGAATAGGAAATGTGTTACATGTATTATTCTTATGCTATTGCGAGGATGTGTGTATCATTTTAGTGAATGTAAATTGCTTTCACTTACTACTTTGATCTTTTACAGGGATTTCAGGAAACCCTGGGAGAAAGAGAAAAAAGACAGGACATTATACTGAGAATATTGGGAATATGTGCCATTTCTAAGGGGAATCTGGGCTGTATATGCAGATAATTTTGGTCATTGTGAGAGAAAAAACAAACAAAGGCTGGGATTTAATGAACAGTTGTTCTTAATGACCAATAACTGCCAATTAAAAATAATTTATACCTTTTCTTCATAAACTCAGAAATGGCAAGTTTCTTTTGATTGTTAAAAAAAAAAATGTTAAGGACAATTAATTGAATTTTATTGAAGTTAACTGAATCCCAACCAAAAATAAAAAATAAATAAAACAATAAAGACACATTTGCCAATAAGAAATGTTTTCATTACCAGCAGTCCTTAACACAGGAGTTTCAGTAACAAGTATAGAAATGAAATGAAATCAAATCAAATGTCTTCTCAGCCCATTCTTACGAACAGCCAGCATCAGACTTGTAGGCTATCTTACCATCCAGTTCAAAGAGACGTTCTTCATTGCAGAAGCATTGTAATTGTGCCTCACATTTCAGCTTGATGCGGGTTCCACTGATACTACAGTGTCCTGATTGCTGGATGGAGCTGCAGATGTTTTCTGAGTCCCTAATTTTAAAGCACTTAGTCACATTGCAAGGCAATTCCTTTATACAGTGCACAGCTTCTGCACCTGAAATAGAGTTCACACACGTTCACACACACACACACACACACACATTATTTATTAATAAATTATTGTTCCAAAAAATGTTTTCTCAACAATTTTATTTGAATTAAATATGTTCTTTCCTGTGTTTTTGAGCATAACATGTTGAGTACAGCCTGTGTTATTTTATACAGCCTTTTTGCTCCCTTTTATCATGCGTGCCTGCAGTTTTGGAGGTGACTGTATGACACAATTAAATCAGATGTTATGGTGTAAATGGAAATAACAGAATCAATTCCATAGGCATAAGATTCATTTTTTAACTTTTGGGGAGACACACCGCTGGACTACCTGTCTCATGTAGTCAAACATCAAGCCTCTTTTACTCTGAGTCAGAGAATGGACTCAGTATTGAAGTAAATATTTAATTTGACTGAAGTGGACAAATATCAAATATATGGTTTCAGTATAATTCTAGTCACTCTGAATTGCACTTAAAGAAAAAATCAAACCTTACCGATGTGTTGAGAAAAAATCAGCAAGAGAAGGAAAGAAATAAGCATCTTCCTCTTCTGCAAGAGAAAATTTGCGCTTAATTAATCTTGTGAAAGTACAAAGCTGTCTTTCAGCACAGTCATATGTTGTGGCATTAATTTTCTTTTGTTCATCTTACAATTAAGTATAAGTTCTGTAAATGTGTGTTTTTATATTACATGTAAAAGCTCAAGCTATCTTATCACACACAATGAATACATAGCCTGGTGTAATCAAAATACTTGAATCTGGACACAAAAAAAAGTTTGGTTCTTTATTTGGAGTTGCTAATAAAACATTTAGCTATGATCATAAAGAATTACATGCACGTACAATCTAGGAACCAAAATGCCAGCTAATTTGAGTTTCGATGCATAAAAAACATTGCAACAGAGGATGACGATGCTGTTGTTCACTCAAACATGGAAGTGAAAAAGGAATTACATTAAAAAATGAAGTGCCATGGACAGAATCTTATCAATAACTGTATAAACAAAAAGTTGCGGCCTAAACGTAGGAGACAAAGCAATTAGCATATTAGCCTCCCGGTCAGATCTCTGATTCTTTCCACGTACGGAACATGAAATACCAACTCAACCTTTTAAATATTGGGATCCAAATTAAAAATACATCTCTAATACTGGGACCCAAATTATAAATACTTCTCTAATATTGGGATCAGAATTAGAAATATGTAGTAGTTTAAGGGACCCATCAGACACACAGGCTAACGTAGCCTAGCTGACTGCCGACTTGTTAGGAGACCGGCCTCAAACACTCCAGCCACCCATTTTGGGTCCTGATGCACAGTTTAAAAAAACACTGCAATAGAGGATGACGATGCTGTTGTTCACTCAAATATGGAAGTGAAAAAAGAAACAATAACTACACAAATAGCTTCATAATAAGTGGAACTAGCGCCGCTCACGTTCACGTGTCCTTATGCCCGGACCTTCTTCCGCACAACCCTCCCGCACAGGACCGCACTTCCGCACAGGACAACCCATGTGTGCACATGCGTTATCCTTCCGTGTGATACATAATCTGTGAATCCAGCCCATTCAGTTCCAACATGGCAAAAGTGCAAAAAATATGAATTTCTCTGTTTCATCTGGAAACACATTTCATATATATGCGAGGAGTGGCATAATAATTATACTTTTACTGTTTAAGTGGGACATTTTGATTTCATTTGATCAAAATTCATCTTTCCTTCTCTCCATTAGATTTCCTGTAGCATTAGTGTTGTCTGTATGTCTTTTTTTTTAATAAATGTTTTTTTATTTTTATATTTTGTTGGTTTGGTCTTGTTGGAATATTCTTGTGTAGTCCCAGATCCATGTTTTTTAAGCACATATCTGCAACCTTTTATGTGAAAAAGGCTTGAAGCAGGTGGCTTACTCCTCTAGTAAGTTTCTCCCAATAATGTGTTTTTATTAGCTTTTAAATTACTTACACCTATTTTCTTACCTTGTCTTGTGATGTCTTTTGTGTTGTATTGCTGTATTTGTGTTGCTCTTTTGTTCATTGTACCTGAGGAAAGCTGCATCTCCTGCCGGAAAAATACATTTATTTCTGGATACGGATAAAGAAACCTTCAATCTTTGATGAAAACAACCCTGGATTTAAAGCAGGCAGGTCGCTCCTCCGGTAAGATTCTCCCAAAAGGTTTGATGAAAATGGCTCCAGATCTAAAGCAGGTGGATCTCTTTTCTTGTAAATGCATCCCAAAATATTGAATGAAAATGGCTCCATATCTGAAGCAGGTGGATCTCTTTTCTTGTAAATACATCCCAAAATATTAAATAAAAATGGCTCCAGGTCTAAAGCAGGTGGCTCTCTCCTCTCTCCTCTGGTTCTCTCCATTCTTCCTGATCCTGGGTGCTGTAGTCTGTAGTCAAATTGTCTGACTGCACCACCAAGCATCGAAATGCAAATGAAAGTTTACCAGAAAAAACACGACACACCCAGCCTATATGTTTACTCTTATTTCAAACAACACCAACCGGTCCAATTCATTGCTGGGTTAATATGTTTATTCTTTTCCATATGATCCTGGTCAGCTGTTTCACTACCAACAGACATGGTCCTGTTTACGGTCATGATCCATTCACTGGTGTTTCATCATTTTAGTTGTCAACTAAAACTATGTATAATACCCCGTTTAGGACAGTATATTGCGCAGTGTGATTACCTCAAACACTGTTCAAGAGCAGTGGTGCAGCTGCCCAGATATGAAAAACGAATTTATTAATTGACAAATACTAAATGAACTAATGCAAGAAATTAATGGACTGTATTTCCAGTAATCTGACATTGTTGCTTTATACAGCTTGGATGTGACTTGTATTTTTCTCTGGTTCTTAATCCTCACCAGCAAAGCCTTCTAAATTAGGCAGTATGTCCCTGGAAGGAAAACGTCTGCACTTCAACTCCTCTGGATGGTTCCCCCAGCCGTCCGCCTTCTGGACCAATGAGAATGATTTGACTGTGACTGAGCGCAGTCAGGCTAACATCACCGAGGGAGAGGATGAACTGTGCAGCATCGGCACTGTCCTTGAGCCAGCATCGGGCTGGAAGTCACGCAGTCTCCACCTGTGCTACACCAACCCCGGCACTGGAGAGAAACAAACTGACATCTACCACATAGCAGCAAAGAGCTCAGGTGAGAATGTCTGTAAGAATCAGCTTTGTTGATATACTGCATGTGCAGTTATACAGGAGTGCTGGTTCAGTGATGCTGATGGTTGGAAAATGAATGTTGTTGATCTGTTTTATTTATTTGTTTCTACAGGTTCAGCTCAAGGGTCGTCTCTCATTCATATTACAGTGATAGTAATCTCAGGATTTTTTTGTTCACTTTGTTGCTGTGGGACTAAAACAGCACGTTCTACCTCTTTTCCTGAGGTACCCCGATGTTCCGTACGTGTTTTTATGAATTTAATTTTTATGAATTGGTCTCTTTCAAACAGAATTTGTGGCATTGGAAAAATGGAACATTAGTTTTTTTTAGATTGGAATGTTGGGAGGTTAACTTTTTGAGATGTGAATTCAAAACTATAAAATTCAATGCGAATAAATAAAAATTAAAAAAAATTTCACAGTTGAAAGTCAAATATATTTACAGTTAAAGAATTAAAATCTGTTAAATTTGATGAGTTCTTAAAACCTTCTTGAACTTTATTTTCTTCCATACGCTACAGGTGCCGGAGTAGGTGCTTTGACGCACATTCCAGCAATCATCCACGGTCTCCAAGGTTGTTGGTTTTGAGTGATTTATTAAACAAAAAATTAAACAACAAACCCCACTTTCTAACATTTATACACAAAATAAGACATCCCCACTCCCATCCTAATCCCCATCCTCATCCTCACCCCCCTTCTCACCCCCATCCTCACCCCCCTTCTCATCCCCCTCTGTACCCCCATCCCCATCCCCATCCCCATTCTCATCCCCATCCTCACCCCCTTTCTCACCCGCCTCTCCACCCCCATCCCCATCCTCACCCCCATCCTCATCCTCACCCCCCTCCCCATCCCCATCCTCAGCCCCTCGGCCTGCAGCCCCATCACTGGCATCCTGGCCCTGTGTCTCCACGGACCGAGGGGAGGGCTCTACTGAGGCATCATTCCTGTCTTCCAGCTCCATTTCGTTTTGGTCCTGTGCCTGGGGCTGTCTCTGTGGGTCTGTCCCTCCCAGCTGTGGCTCCCTGTGCCTGATCAACGAATTAAGGACCTAATTAGGAGCGTATTGACTCAATAGTTTTTAATTTGATCAGTGAAGAAAACCGCTACTTCTTTTTATGTAACTGATTGCAATACAGGACAATAAGCACAATGTGAACATGGTACATCGCATGCATAGCTATTTGAGATATGATGTGGTTTAAGAGGATAAACACAGTAATCCCTCTAAACAAGAAAATAAATTCAGAAAAAGGAACAAGATAAAATTCTGGGATTGCACTTGTGGTTGGAACATAAACCAGCATACACAGGGGGTCCCCAGGACAAAGGATGAGAACGACTGGATCAGATGATGTAAACACCATTCACATCCATGCCCCTCAACCCCCCCCCCCCCCCCCCCCAAATCACAAGTGAATACATTTGGCCAGTGTAACTGGTGATAATGAAAACCTGTATAGATAGCAGCCCTGCAGGAATGGAATTGCTTACCCCTGCTTCCGACAGGCCTTCAAGATGTAGTATGTAATGGCACCAAAAACAAGAAGGGCAGCAAGAACAGCTCCAACAACAGCAAAAGCAATCTGCAGTGGGGTCATGCTGGAATCTGAACCAAGGGCATTTCAGTCAGATACCACAAAACACACTTTGGACAAAAAACAAAAAAAAACATTTATGCACTCAATCACAGGGGACTTCAGTTGAATACAGTGGCAGAGACATTGTGGGCATACATACTGTTGACCTTTCCCAGCAAAAAGATCTGCACTTTTGGTTACTGTATGCTGCTCTGCATAAGAGCAACTGCTTTGCTCTGTTGCACATGACTCTTCCCCTTGACTAAATGTTCATCACCTGATATTCCAAAGCAGGCAACCAGTGCATCACTCTGGCACCAGATTTCTGCACAATTCCCACTGCCCCCTACCCCCCGTAGTCTGCGATAAAAAAGTAAATCTATTAAATTTGTCTGTTTACAGAAAAATGTCAAGATTGTTGTTTATTTAAGCACTGTTTATGAAAAATTAACAAGCACTGTCTGGTTCTTGTACCAGTCCTCCGTACTGGCATACCCACCGCAGTTTTGATACAGAACAAAGGTTGTGAGAACAAATCACACATCTTTTTAATATTGTTCACCCTTTGTAAAGTATAGATGTGAATGTATTACCTTCATAGCCCTTGGTTTCCTCAGCGTGGACCTCATTTTCCATGGAAATGCCTGCAACAGTTATAATCAGTTAAGTTCTTTGGCATTTCAACTGTAGGGCAAAATAGACCTGGTGGGTCTAGGTGTTTCATCATTTCAGTTCCACGTTATGAATTAAACTTTTGTTCATATGTTGTGAAGGAATGTGCCAGTTGTAGAATGTTTTTTGTTTTAAATGCAGCATTAGGAAAATGACTCTGGTAATTTATTTTATACATAAAACAGAAATGAATTGTTGAAATATTTTGCCTTGAATTAGTATAATAGGAAAAGTGTTGCATATTATTTTATGCTATTGTGTGGATGTGTGCAGTGGATCTGTGTATCATTTTGGTGATCGTATAATATCTTCACTTACTCTCTTCATCTTTTACAGGGCATTTGGTTAAGTCTGGGAAAAAAGACAAAAAACAGGATATTATATTGGGTATATTGGGAATATGTGCCATTTCAATGGGGAATATGGGCTGTATATGAAGCTAATTTTGACCATTGTAAGAGAAAAAAAAAACAAAGGCTGGAATTCAATCAGCAGTTGTTCTTAATGGCCAATGACTGCCAATTAAATGCAAGAATGTATACCTTTTCTTCATAAACTCTTATTGGGAAGTTTCTTTTGATTGCTGAACTAGCCAAACAAATAAATAAATAAAAATAAACTTTCTTTAAATTGTTCCACAAAGTTAAGGACACATTTTAATAGAATCCCAACCAAAATGAAAGAACAATAAAGGCACATTTGCCACTAAGAAATGTTTTCATTACCAGCATCCATTAACAGACGAGTTCCAGTAAAAAGAACAGAAATGATACAGCATCTAAGCCCAACAGAATGGAAAAGCATGGCTGGTATCAGATTGATATCTCACCTGCCAGTTTAAATGGACGTCCATTACATTTGCAGCTTAAATCTGTATCACAATTATACTCAATGCAGCTTCTGTCAATTCTGCAGAGATGTGTTTGACTGGTGGAGGTGCAACCTGGTTCTGGTGACCCCCTCATTTCGAAACATTCAGGAGCATCACACAGCGATTGCTTTTTACAGATCTCAAGTGTTGCTCCTGAAATAGAGCAAAAAAATGTACACACAAACACATACACACACATTATTGTTACAAAGATGTTTTCTCAGCCATTTTATTTCAATGAAAAATTTTGTCTCCCATGTTTTTGTGCATAAAATGCAGTTCACATGCAACCTGTATTATTTTACACAGCCTTTCTTGTTCCTTTTTATTATCAAGGGTGCCCGCCATTTTAGAGGTGACTGTATAACACAATTATATCAGATGTTATGGTCTAAATGGAAATAACAGAATCAATAGCATAGGCGTAAGATTCATTTTTACTTTAGGGGAGACATACTGCTGGGCCACCTGATCTTGTGTAGTCAAACATCAACTCTCTATTAGTCTGAATCCTATAATTAATTGAATATTTAAGTGAATATTTCTTCTGACTGAAACAGACAAATGTGCATACGTGGTATCCATATAATTCCAGTCACTCTGAATTGTGCTTAAAGATAAAAATCAAACATTACCGATGAGATGAAAAAAAAATGGCAACCAGCACCAAACCAGCATATTCCTGTTCTGCAAGAAGCAATTTACACTTAATTAGTCTTGTGAAAGCACAAAGCTGTCTCTCAGCACAGTCATATGTTGTGGCATTAATTTTGTTTTGTTCATCTTACAATTAAGTTTAAGTTTTTAAAATATGTTTGCTCTTATTTATATTACATGTAAAAGCTGTCTTATCACACACAATGTATACATAGCCTGGTGTAATCAAAATACTTGAAAGTGGACACACAAAAAAAGTTTGGGTTCTTTATTTGGAGTTTCTAATAAAATATTTAGCGATGATCATAAAGAATCACATTAACTTACAATCTAGGAACCGAGATTAGAAATGTGTAGTAGTTTTAGAGACCCATCAAACACATACGCTACAATAGCCTAGCAGACTGCTGACTCATTCCGGCACCATCCTCAAAAAAGCTGTTCTTAGTTCTGATGCGTAGTTTAAAATACACTGCAATCGAGGATGTTGATAATGTTGTTCACTCACATATGGAAGTGAAAAAGGAATTACATTAAAACATGAATTGCCATGGAAAGAATCTTATTAATAATGGCATAAACAAACAATAGAGGCCTACTCAAAGTAGACAAAGCAATTAGCATATTTGCTTCATGGAGTTGGCCTCCGATTCTTTCCACATACAGAACATGAAATACCAACTTAAGCTTTTTATATTGGATCCAATATTTTATATTGGACCCTTTTTAATATTGGGACCCAAATGAGAAATAAGTCATTAATATTGGGACCCACATTAGGGATACATGGTAGTTTGAGGGACCCATCAAACACACATGCTAGCATAGCCTCCTGACTCATACCGAGATGCATCACAAACCCTTCTGCCACCCACTTCAGGTACTGATGCATAGTTTAAAAAATACTGCAACAGAGGATGTGGATGCTGTTGCTAGCTCACTTATTAAAGTGAAAAAGAAACAATAACTACACATATAACTTTTTAATAACTACAACTCACCTACACTTGTGAGTACGTGTCCGCTTCCTCTCAGCAAGTGTTTCATCATTCTACATTGTTACGGAAACTGTGAATCCAGCCGATTTACTTCCTACTTCTTGAAAAGTACAAGAGCCGTATATACTGTAACATTGGGTACATAATACTGAGTAAAATGAGAGTTTCTCTGTATCTTTTAAAAAACTCATTTTTATATATGTGTGAGGACTGGCATAATAATTATACTTTTACTGTTTAATTGGAAAATTTCTGTAGATTTAATTAGACCACAGTTCATATTTCCTTCTCTCCATTAGATTTCCTGTAGCATTAGTGTTGTATGTATGTCCTTTTTAAATAACAAATGGTTTTTTTTTAAGTTTTTTTCATATTTTTTGGTTGGGTGTTATTATCTCTCCTTGTGTAGTCCAGATCCATGTTTTTTTAAGTACATAATGTATGTGCAAAGACGGCTCCAGATTTGAAGCAGGCGGGTCTGTCCTCTTGTAAATATTTCCCAAAATGTTTTATGAAAATGGCTCCAGATCTGAAGCAGCTGGCTCTCTCCTCCTCTGGTTCTCTCCATTCTTCCTGATCCTGGGTGCTGTAGTCTCCCCTGATAAGAACTGTGGCTGCTTTCAGATCCTCTTTTCCAGATCAATCTCCTGTGTCCCAGTACCTTCCCTGAATATAGTGGGCATTCTGTATGAAGGAAAATAAAATCAAGTTAATCTACAACAGCCAGTCATCATGAATCAAAGTGTCTGTATGAGGATGGCAAGCAGTCAAGCAGGAGGCTGACAACAGAAATAGGGTGAACAGTGAAAATTATTTTATTGAAGAGCAGAAAAAAACAATAAACAAAATAATTACAAAACTAAATAAGCAAAATAAAGAAACCATGTAATCACTTCCCAAATGTTTCCTTTGGTATGATTGCATAAGCTCTTCACTCAATCACAAGCTTTCCCAACTTGAACTAATCCAAATGGAGGCCTGAATTAAGTTAACCATCCTCAGTCCGTACCATTCTTATCATTAAAATCAATTAACAAAACAGAAATCATAAAAAGTGTAATTTGCTATCCCGCCTATAAAACATGAAAATACACAAACACACTTTCAACAAAAAATATGCTTACCCCACTACCAATACATCACAATTACATAGAACATTAAAACCTATTCCCCCTCTGCAATAAAGCGCTGTGAACTACACTACCACCAAGGCATAAAACCACCATGAGCAGTGTAACACCCTCCTTTGCCCAAATGCTGCAGAAACTACTCGCCGTGAGTATAAGTTATGACCGGGATTTAATATAGTGTACTGGAGGTACAAAATAACGTGTTTACCCGTTAAAATGCATATAAACAGTTCACAATTATTAATTGTAAAATGTAAGGGTTCCCTTTTTTTAATATAAATAAAAAGACATGCAAATCATATTTAAAATGTACTCTGTCTGCTATTAAGCTGGAAGTGTATAGAAAACAGATTGAAATGCATTGGTCACGATTTATAAAACTCAATCTGGAAAAAGCCTAATTTCAAATAGAATTGGCAAATGTGGGGAGGGATGCGGGGTATTCCCTTTTCTACTATAGTTCCAACTACCCCAAGACACACAATGTGCTGTAAAGTCAAACCAGCTGTTGAGACAGCCATCCATATGCACAAAAGATTTTTTTTTCTTTGAAAAGCTGAAATTTATTGAAATACTTACCAAGTGGTGCACTTGGTCTTTCTGAAGTAGCAAGTTTTAATGTCTTCTCACCACACGTCATCACACCACCTCTATTCTTCTGACCTCATCTCTGAATTTCTGATCTCAATAACAATAAAACAATCGATAAAATAATGTTAATGTTTCTAGTTGGCTAGCTAGCCAGCTTGGATCAAATAAAGTTTCCAACTTGTTTAGCTACTCAAGGCAACATTGTGCAGGATGCACACCTTTTGAACTGAATGGAAATTCAGAACCTGCTGAGCCATTTTGAAATTTAACGGCGTCCACCCATTTACTTCCCGGACAAAGCTGAATGTTCTTAGCTGGCCAAGTCAATTAGCTGACATAAATCCAACTGATTTTCACTAGCTTAAACACGAATGAAGACAGAAAGCCCTGAAACAAACAGGAACTGAAGACGCTGCAGTACAGACCTTGCAGAGCATCTGTGGTCTGTGGTTTGCATACTTCAGGAACCTGAAGTATGCAAACCAAGCACTTAATACGACAATGTTTTTTTTAAAAAGATTATATTCTATTGTTTTCATGTAAGCCATTTCCATAACAAACCGGTGCCAGCCCACGGCAGATGGGTTCCCCCTCTGAGTCCGGTTCTGCTCAAGGTTTCTTCCTGCTATCAGTCAGGAAGTTTTTCCTTGCCACTGTTGCCCTAGGCTTACTGTTTGGGGGCCGGTTCTCTGTAAAGCTGCTTTGTGACAAAGCTCCTTTGTTAAAAGTGCTATACAAATAAAATCGATTGATTGATTGATTGATATTGAAGATTATTTAAATTTGTCCATGTAACAAGGCCACAGAACCACACAGGCACGGACGGGTACGACGCACACGTTCATTGCGTGTCAGCAAGCCACAACACTGTCACTGTTGCCGTTCGTTGCCGTCGTTGCTGTTGCTATTGCTGTTGTTGTGGCTTCTGTACTTCCTGTGTGCATGTCAGGTCCCCCAGGCTCACTGCAGGCAGCACATGTAAAGGTTAGCACTAATCACGTAACTGCCCACAGCTGTGATTGCCGGCCGGCACCACAACCATGCTGCCCCCCTCACAGTCCAATTATTTATGGTCCCTTAAAATGGGGAGGGGGGGTTACATATCAAAAAGGCTGTAATTTCTACACAGCCTGATTAAAGCTGACAGTCTGCACTTTAATTGCTCCATTTCAAATCCAGCGTGCTGAAGTACAGTAAAAACAATACAAGTTTTGTCACTGTCCCAATACTCACAGACTACATTGTATAGACTATAACACACTATAACACACACATAAAGGATGAAAACAATAAACTGTATGGCACACACTTTGCACTGAAAGAAAAAAAAAAGTTGCCCCCCAAATCAGAGCAGTCTAGAATTGGGACTGGTACTAAGTGGCTAATGTTGCAATCACCAGCTGAGTAATGAATCAAAAGTTAAGCAAATGTTTAATTGCTGGATCAAAATAATGACATGCTCATTTGCTAATGTTACTTGATAGTTAAAACTAGCTTCCTAGCTTCTGTCAGCATGCCAGGAGGCAGCCATAAAGGCGGTTCATCAACCCTGCTAACCCTGACAGATGCAACTAATATTATTTACTCCTGTGTATATACACTACATGACCAAACGTATGTGATCACCAGGACATACAACATCTCATTCAAAATTATGGGGATTAAAATGGAGTTGGTCCACCCCTTGCTGCTATAACAACCTCTTCTGGGAAGGCTTTATACTGAATGTTGGAGCATTGCTGCAGGGATTTGCTTCCATTCACCCAGAAGAGCATTAGTGAGGATGGGCACTGATTGCACGGTTAGGCCTGGCTTCGCAGCTGGCTTTCCAATTGATCCCCAAGGTGTTGGATGGGCTGTGTGTAGGCCAGTCAAGTTTTTCCACACCGTTCTCGACAAAACCATTTCCACATGGACCTTGCTTTGTGACCGGGGGCATTGTCCTGTTGAAACAGAAAGCACATCTAGAATGTTACTGTATGCTATAGCATTAAGCTTGCCTTCACTGGAACTAAGGGACATGGCCCAAACCAAGAAAACTATCTTCTTGCTTGGGTAGGATTTGTGACAACTTATTTTAATTTAATTTTTAACTTTCTTAATGCAGAGCCTCGTGTTGTTACTCCCAAACCACAAGTGACTGGCCCTTACCAGCAAGAAACAGTCTTTCCCTGTAACTTCTTTTTTGAGCACATGGTGGCACCAGAGAGCATCTGTCTGAACTGGTGGAGAAATGAAAGTGGCCATCGCAGAATTATTTACGCCTTTGAAAACAGCCAGATACAGAAACAGAAAGAGGACCCTGACTACAGCAACCGCACCGACCTATATTACAATCTTACACTGGGGGGCACTACTCTGAGGCTGCAGAATCTCACCCTGCAAGACGCAGGACTCCGTGTCTGTGAGGTGTGAAGTGAAGGTCACAGTCCTCATGCTGAAGGCTCAGTCAGCCTATCTGTGGCCTGTAAGTTGCAGTGCTTCCTAGTTAATGCACAATTGTACATCACTCTGGAGAATCGTGATGCTAACGTAATGCTAAATCATCTTGCTCTACTATTAAACAACACTTAGACCAGGTTCGTGTTTTTGCTCTGTTCTTAAATCCTCTCCAGCAAGGCCCTCAAAACAGGGGTTCATCTCAGCGGAGGCCACATTTCTGTCCTTCGAGTCATCAGGCTGGCTTCCCAAGCCGTCCGTGTTCTGGACCAATGAGAAGCATCAGAATGTGACAGAAGGCACAGAGACTAACATCACCCTGGGAGGCGATGGTACCAACGGGATTAAAAGTGTGTTGCACAGAAACACAAGCATGAAGGCACACTATCTCTACCTGTGCTACACCAACCCTGACACTGGAGAGAAACAAACTGACACCTACCAGCAAACGGTGGGATTTTCTTTAATGTTTATTATTACAATGGCGGATATAACTTACGCTGGCAGATGAACCCTCCACAACTTTCTATAATATGTCCAATTTTTATTTAGTGAGAGATATCGATAATGTAAAAAATATTGCTTTGAAGTTTTGGAATTTTTCTTTAAATCTAATCTGATGTTAGTTAAAACTAATGTTTAAATCTTTTGCGCAGCTCTCCAACTAAACTGGATGTAGAAGTAGAAGATATAGAATTGTTTGTTGCTCTAATATGAACCATAAGGCATTGTGCCTGACCGTCATGTGACCATACATTTTTATACATAGTACCCCCATTTCAGGGCACAATAATGTTTCGGCCAAATGGCTTCACAGGTGTTTCTGATTTGTCAAGTTTTCTATTCAATTGCTTACTGTGCGCAGGTATAAGAAAGCTTTTTCTATCTAGTCTTGATTCTTGGCTTTTTATTGCCTTTGTTATTGGCCTTTGTGAACATGAGGACCATAATTGTGCCAATGAAAGTCTAGGGAGCCATTATAAGGCTGGGAAATGTGAAAGAAAAACATAGTGTCAGAAACATACGTCAGACCTTGCCAAAATTAACTGTTTGGAACATCATTAAGATAAAAAGTGCGCACTGGGGAGCACTACATTTGGCTGAAGCATTCTCAACTCTCAAACACCTGTCCCACAGAACAGTCTTTTGAAAGCAGGCATGAATATATCAGGGACTACTGTCCACAAAAGACTTCACAAACAAGAACTACAGCGGCTACACTTTAAGATGCAAGGCACTCGTTAGCTGCAAAAATAGGATGGCCAGGTTACACTTCTATCAGGGTGATGGCAAGAGCAAAGTTTGGAGGCTAAAATGAACCGCCCAAGATCCATAGCCCCCCACCATCTGTGACACATTGTGATGAGGGCATTATGGTTTGGGCATGTATTGGCACCAGAGGTACTGGCTCACTTGTCTTCATTGATGATGTCATGGCTGGCTGCACAGCAGAATACATTTTGAAATGTACAGAAGCATCTTATCTGCTCATGTTTGTCCAAATGTCTCCAAACATATTGGACGGTGCTTACATTACATTACATTACAGGCATTTAGCAGACGCTCTTATCCAGAGCGACTTACACAACTTTTACATAGCATTTTTACATTGTATCCATTCATACAGCTGGATATATACTGAAGCAATTTGAGTACCTTGCTCAAGGGTACAACGGCAGTGTCCTTACCCAGGAATCGAACCTGCAACCTTTCGGTTACGAGCCCAGTTCCTTACCCACTGTGCTATACTCCGTCCTGCTTAATCTACAGCAAAACCATATGGTCATAAACATACTCCTAAAACAACAAAGGAGTTTTTAAAACACACAAACTGTGTTTTTATTCCTTAAATGTGAAGATAAAGGGATATTTTGGTAAAATGTTGGTAAAAAAAGAAAAAATTGTATTCCATGTTGCTTTTGGTGCCCCATATTGTTTAACCTGAACATTTCTTAATATTCAACGAAAACAAGTAGAAACGTGATTCATCCCAGGACACATAAAAGAATGTAGCTTTTATTAAATTTGTTTGAATGAATGTGTCATGGTTCTGTGTTTTGTCTGTCCAGATGGCGGCACTTCTGTTTTGTGTCCTGCTTGTACCCTGTGTAATTGTAGTATTGGTTTCAATTGTTCACTTATTGGTTCTTGGTTGTCTCTTTTCCCCTTCCCTCTCTGTTGCCTGATTGTTCATGGTGCCCTCCGTTTTGGAGTTCTTGGGGTTTTCTTTACTCTGCATTTGGGTCCATTCCCTCGACAACCCGTGACAGAATGATGTGCTGTCTTCTTGATATGATTGCCACCCATGAATTTGACCTGCAAAAGAGAAGCAAGTTAAAAAGGCAAGGTAGCTAAAGTGCATGGAAATACAATGGCTTGCTTTCATATGAGTATGATAGGTAAACATATTTGATTAAGCAGTTTGGCACTCTTTTTTTGCAAAGAAATTCATATTGTACTCAGTATAGCAATATGCAAGCCACTACTGTGTTTTTTAGAGGCATTTCCCCTGCCTGAATTTACCACTTTTGACCCCAACTCCCTGTTGACTGTCTTAATCTCAGAATTTTTAGTGCAAGAAAAACTGCAGTAACCTTCGGGTAGGGTTTCTTGGATATGTTTTCAATACCTAATATGCAATGATTATGATGATTCAATGTTTTTATGATTGTACACCCTATTAGTTAGTAAAGTTATCTAGTTAACTACTAGCAGAACATTTTAGTATTAACCTGTTAGATAGCTACTTCATTATCTGGCCGTTAGCTGCAAGTCTGTTTTATATTGCTAATGTTGGCTAGCAAGCTTTCAGGCTGGCTAGACTATCTACCAATATTGGCTACATGCTAAACTACCTATATCAGCTATAGCTATAGATTTGTTGCAACAAACTCAGACCTGTTTTATCTTTCTTTTTTTTTCTTCTTTTTTTACATTGTAAGTGGTCCAGTCAGTCCAGTCCAGTCCAGTCCAGTCCAGTCAAGATATTAAATGCCAGACCAGAATATTGTCTCAGTCTGGCCCAGCCCATTCATCACTAATTTCAAACCATTCCCCTGCCTGCACCTCTCCACCAATCCTCAGTAAATTGCCTTAACCCTAGTTCACGTTCCCACCTCTTTTGCTCTGATTGACACCCCTGAGGTAAACAGAAGCATCTCGTCCTACCAAGCCAATATTAAATACAGTCCCTCACCCCCATCTCCAACAAATTCAGATTTTATGTCCTTTTGTGAAATATTTTTGCCAAGTGACAAACAGGTGAAACATTTAAAAAAGAAAACTTAGCTAGAAGCGGTAAAATAGTCAGCAATAATCTCATATTTCTTATTTTTTTTTAGTTTTTTAAAATTTATTTTTATTAGTTTTTATTAGACTTGGTTAAATTCTTAATTTTTTCTGAGGTCATGCTTACAAATCTTTTACATCATGTCTTCCAGCTCCATTTTGTTTTGGTCCTCTGCCAGGGGCTGTCTCTGTGGGTCTCTCTCTTCCTGCTCTGCGTCGCTGGGCCTGAACAACAAATTAAGGACCTAATTAGGGGCCTATTGATTCAACAGTTTTTTATTTTATCAGTGAATAAAATTGCTACGTTTTTAATGTAATTGATTGCAATACAGCACAATAAGCACAATGCCAACGCACTGTTGTATTGTTTCTACGATGCATTCACAGAAGCTCATTTACAGATGCATTTTTACTGTTATTAGATAGCAACACATGATAGATAGCATTGCCTGAAATGTGAAACAGTTGGATGACCCTTCGCTCAAATTCCATAAAATGTCATCTGACCAAAGATCAGACAACTTCATAATTAGCAAACGGGCTACCGTTAGCTAACGTTTACATACCTCGACATCAGGGGTTAAAATGGGATTTGAGAGGTGGGTGGACCCTGAGATCCGGTGGGAGGTGGGTGAAAAAAGGTACCAACCAATGAATGTCTCAGCTCAAAATAGTTGTATCTTTAATGTGTTGTGCACATAATTGTAATTAAGGAAAACAATGTTTGAAAAAGAATGTAGGCCTATACTATTGATGGAAGCTTTTACATAATTTTTTCATACATTTTTACATATTTCAAGTATATTGAGAGTCGTTAATGCTGAGAATTTTTTTACCCATGAAAATAAAATCGGTCATCCTCCTCTTTTGTCCTCCCTTTCTTCCTCCTTTATCCATCTTTCTTAAACTGTCGAATTGAAACAAAATATAACCAGCGGCAACTGATGAGCTGGAAATTGGTGATGCGCAAAACTTTCCTTTAAACTAATCAGTGATCTCAAACTGTTTTAATTAATTTTCAGTGATTAACAAGCATGCAAACGATCTGAATAAGCAATTGGAAAGGGACACACAGCTTCTTTGCATTGTGTTAGGGAGATTAAATGATAAATGTGATTTAGAAAAATCAGTTTTAATCACTAAGCAGAGGCAGAATCATCCCCTTGAGTATCAATGCAATTAATCCACAAAATAGGCTACTCAATAGCAATACTATCATATATAGCCAGCTCTCCCCAAATAGGCATTTTTAGCGAGTAGCCTAGGCCTTATAGCCTACATTTATTTTCATTTGCAGTATGAAATTGTGCACATTTTTAATCAACATTATTTGTGGATACATGAACTTCTTTCTCCGCACTCGAATTCATGGCAAATATCTGCAATGCGTAGATTGTAAACAAAATTGAAGTGCAGGTTTTGTTTTTGCTGATTATTCTGAAAGCTAACACGGTAGATGGCTGGTGTATCTTGCTTGTTAAGTGTAGACTACTTGGTGATTTCAACGGATTTTTAACGGATAAATTGAATTTATGATTTAATCCCCCTACCACGGTATGAAGACGCTATGTTAGGCTACTTGCCATGATTAGTCCATTCATTGGCATGCTTGATAATAAAGGAAAAATTACTAATGAAAACAGGTTACGATCAATGATTAGTTTAAAGGAAAGTTTTGCGCCCCTCCAATTTTCAGCTCACCAGTTGCCGCTGAATAAAACGGTATGTGGGAAATATTCAATCCTAGCTTAGCTGCTGACCAGCAATCTGTTGATTTTGCTCAAGCAATCAAAGTTGCCGTTAATAATATCCAGCGTTCATGGGGGCTGTTTATTAATCTCTCTTTAAAATGTTGCATAGATGAAATTACATGTTAATGAAATTACCTACCGCGTCCGCTTCCAAACAATCAAGACAATCAACGATATTTTCTTTCTGTGCCTGTCTATATAAACGACTGTTCTTCCTGAGTTTTTTTTCTTCGGATTTTTGATTGGTTGAGCGAGTAACTGGCTAGAGGGAGCACATAGACTGGAGCATACGAAAGATGGACTGGATTGTCATAGTTATTTGTAAAACTGCCAGTCAATATTATTTATTTATTTACCAAAGGTGGGTGGACGCGTACACCCCCAATTTAACCCCTGCTCGACGTGCTTTTTCAGGTTGGACAGTGAGTGTTTGAATGCGGTAAGCAGAGCAAACATTTAAAACAATATGAATCTTTTTGAATTTCACAAATCTCAAACATGGACTTGAGATATGGCCAAGGTGGCGAAGAATCGTCTTTATCTTCTGCCGTCGCCATCATTACTGCTGCCAAGTTCAAATTGAACTGTTCAATCACTGGTGCAACAAGCAAGCACTTTGAACTTGACCGACAGCATAGTAGATGTCAGCTACTGTGATTGGTTTGTCTCCTGTGAGGAACACAGCGTGTGGCCAATCGCATTTTAGAAAAAAAAAGAAAAAGATTCAATTTCTGACTTCAAAGCTATGCTTAAAAGTAACGAGTAATGACAATCTTCATAGAAATGTGGTGGAGTACAATATTTATCTTTCAAATGTAGTGGAGTAAAAGTTATTAGTTTCCAAAAAAATAAATACTCAAGTAAAGTACAGATACTTGAAAAATGTACTTAAGTACAGTACTCAAGTAAATGTACTTCATTACTGTCCACCCCTGGGTTTAAGAGGATAAATACAGTAACGCATCTAAACATAAAAAGCCTCTAATTAAGAATGATAAATTAACAGGATAAAATTCTGTAATTGCATTTGAGGTTGGAACATAAACAAGCATATACAGGGTAAAGATTGAAAACACCATTCGCATTCACACATGGAATGGAATGGAATTGCTTACTCTTGCTTTCGACAGGCCTTCCAGACGCAGTATGCAATGGCACCAACACCAATAACAGCAGGAACAGCAACAGCAGCAGCAATCTGCAGTGGGGTCATGCTGGAACCTGAACCAAGGGCATTTCAGTCAGATACCACACACTTTGGACAAAAAACAAAAAAAAACATGTATGTACTCAATCACAGGGGACAAATTAATAGCGCTTTTTAACAAAAAACTACCATTTACAAAAAAGGGGAAAATCTACCTCCTCACTGAGACCAGGGTAGGTAGTAGCTCTGATGGTCTCTATCTTTCCCGCATTGGGAGCTGCAGTTGCTTATTTTATTGTTTTTTTTACACTGTAAGCCTGGTCATCCGATTGTGCTATACTTAAATTTCATCTTTAACAGACAAAGATAATGTGTCATTAATACTTATCCCAAAATTGAACACAGAAATAAAAAAAAGGGAATTTTTTTGCATTTATTGTCTGGTAGAAACCAAACAGGTGACTTGATGCAAAAAAATCACAAAAAATCCAAAGGTTTACCAAATGACTCGGTCCTGTTGGTGTTGTTCCTCTCTGGCACTTCAGGTGTGGATAGGTCACCTGTGAAACATTGAATCTGCTGCTGTCCATTGATAGTGTCTCACTTCAGTTGAGTACAGCGGCAGAGATATTGTGGGCATACATACTGTTGACCTTTCCCAGCAAAAAGATCTGCACTTTTGGTTACTGTATGCTGCTCTGCATAAGAGCAACTGCTTTGCTCTGTTGCACATGACTCTTCCCCTTGACTAAATGTTCATCACCTGATATTCTAAAGCAGGCAACCAGTGCATCACTCTGGCACCAGATTTCTGCACAATTCTCACTGCCCCCTACCCCCCGTAGTCTGCGATAAAAAAGCAAATCTATTAAATTCATCTGTTTACAGTTATATATAGCACTGTTTATGAAAAATTAACAAGCACTGTCTGGTTCTTGTACCAGTCCTCCGTACTGGCATACCCACTGCAGTTTTGATACAGCACAAAGGTTGTGAGAACAAATAACACATCTTTATTAAATATTGTTCACCCTTTGTAAAGTATAGATGTGAATGTATTACTACCTTCATAGCGCTTGGTTTCCTCAGGATGGACCTCATTTTCCATTGAAATGCCTGCAACAGTTAAAATATGATCAGTTAAGTTCTTTGGCATTTCAGCTGTAGGTCAACATAGACCTGGTGGTTCTAGGTGTCTTCTTTTTCAGTGCCACATCATGAATTGAACTTTTATTCTCATGTTGCTGTTGGAATGTGCCAATTGTAGAATGGATTTTATTTTAAATGCAACATTATGAAAATGACTCTGTGGCATTTTGTTTTATACACAAAACAGAAATGAAGTGTTGAAACATTTTGCCATAAATTTGCAGAATAGGAAATGTGTTACATGTATTATTCTTATGCTATTGCGAGGATGTGTGTATCATTTTAGTGAATGTAAATTGCTTTCACTTACTACTTTGATCTTTTACAGGGATTTCAGGAAACCCTGGGAGAAAGAGAAAAAAGACAGGACATTATACTGAGAATATTGGGAATATGTGCCATTTCTAAGGGGAATCTGGGCTGTATATGCAGATAATTTTGGTCATTGTGAGAGAAAAAACAAACAAAGGCTGGGATTTAATGAACAGTTGTTCTTAATGACCAATAACTGTCAATTAAAAATAATTTATACCTTTTTTTCATAAACTCAGAAATGGCAAGTTTCTTTTGATTGTTAAAAAAAAAATGTTAAGGACAATTAATTGAATTTTATTGAAGTTAATTGAATCCCAACCAAAAATAAAAAATAAAAAAAACAATAAAGACACATTTGCCAATAAGAAATGTTTTCATTACCAGCAGTCCTTAACACAGGAGTTCCAGTAACAAGTATAGAAATGAAATGAAATGTCTTCTCAGCCCATTCTTACGAACAGCCAGCATCAGACTTGTAGGCTATCTTACCATCCAGTTCAAAGAGACGTTCGTCATTGCAGAAGCATTGTAATTGTGCCTCACATTTCAGCTTGATGCGGGTTCCACTGATACTACAGTGTTCTGATTGCTGGATGGAGCTGCAGATGTTTTCTGAGTCCCTAATTTTAAAGCACTTAGTGACATTGCAGGGCAATTCCTTTATACAGTGCACAGCTTCTGCACCTGAAATAGAGTTCACACACGTTCACACACACACACACATTATTTATTAATAAATTATTGTTCCTAAAAATGTTTTCTCAACAATTTTATTTGAATTAAATATGTTCTTTCCTGTGTTTTTGATCATAACATGTTGCATACAACTTGTGCCATTTTATACAGCCTTTTTGCTCCCTTTTATCATGGGTGCCTGCAGTTTTGGAGGTGACTGTATGACACAATTATGTCAGATGTTATGGTGTAAATGGAAATAACAGAATCAATTCCATAGGCATAAGATTCATTTTTTAACTTTTGGGGAGACACACCGCTGGACTACCTGTCTCATGTAGTCAAACATCAAGCCTCTTTTACTCTGAATCAGAGAATGGACTCAGTATTGAAGTAAATATTTAATTTGACTGAAGTGGACAAATATCAAATATGTGGTTTCAGTATAACTCTAGTCACTCTGAATTGCACTTAAAGAAAAAATCAAACCTTACCGATGTGATGAGAAGAAATCAGCAAGGGAAGGAAAGAAATAAGCATGTCCCTCTTCTGCAAGAGAAAATTTGTGCTTAATTAATCTTGTGAAAGTACAACGCTGTCTTTCAGCAGTCATATGTTGTGGCATTAATTTTCTTTTGTTCATCATACAATTAAGTATACGTTCTGTAAATGTCTCTGCTTGTTTTTATATTACATGTAAAAGCTCAAGCTATCTTATCGCACACAATGTATACATAGCCTGGTGTAATCAAAGTACTTGAACCTGGACACAAAAAAGTTTGGGTTCTTTATTTGGAGTTGCTAATAAATTATTTAGCTATGATCATAAAGAATTACATGAATGTACAATCTAGGAACCAAAATTAGGAATACGTAGTAGTTTTAGGGACCCATCAAACACATATGCTACAATAGCCCAGCAGACTGCTAGTTGCATTCCAGCATCCACCTCAAACACTCCTGCCTGCCATTTTGGGTCTGATGCGTAGTTTAAAAAACACTGCAATAGAGGATGGCAATGCTGTTGTTCATTCAATATGGAAGTGAAAAAGGAATTACATTAAAAAATGAATTGCCACGGACAGAATCTTATCATAACTGTATAAACGAACAGTAGCGGCCTAACCATAGGAGAAAAAGCAATTAGCATTAGCTTCCCGGTCAGGCCTCCAATTCTTTCCACATACAGAACATGAAATACCAACTTGGGACCCAAATTATAAATACTTCTTTAATATTGGGACCCAAATTATAAAGAGGTGGTAGTTTTAGGGACCGATCATACACACATGCTAGCATAGCCTAGCGAAATGCTGACTCATTCTGTGACGCACCTCAAACACTCCTGCCAGCCATTTTGGGTCCCGATACGTAGTTTTAAAAAAAAACTGCAATACATGATGTGGATGCTGTTGTTCACTCACATAGGAAAAAAGAAATAATAACTACACAAATAGCTTTATAATAAGTGCTACTAGGACACCTCACCTTCAAGTGTCCTTATGCCCGGACCTTCTTCTGCACAAACCTCTGTGCATGAGCGCATGCGTTATCCTTCTGCGTGATTGCATAATCTATGAATCCAGCCCATTACTGTTCAAGCGGGAAATTTTGATTTCATTCGATCACAATTCATCTTTCCTTCTCTCCATTAGATTTCCTGTAGCATTAGTGTTGTCTGTCTTAATTTTAATATTTTTTTTTTTTTTCTTCATATTTTGTTGGTTTGGTCTTGTTGGAATATCCTTGCGTAGTCCCAGATCCATGTTTTTTAAGCACATTTCTGCAATGTTTTATGTGAAAAAGGCTTGAAGCAGGTGGCTTTCTCCTCTAGTAAGTTTCTCCCAATAATGTGTTTTTATTAGCTTTTAAATTACTTACACCTATTTTCTTACCCTGTCTTGTGATGTCTTTTGTGTTGTATTGCTGTATTGTGTTGCTCTGTTGTCCATTGTACCTGTGGAAAGCTGCATCTCCTGCTGGAAAAATACATTTATTTCTGGATACGGATAAAGAAACCTTCAATCTTTGATGAAAACAACCCTGGATTTAAAGCAGGCAGGTCTCTCCTCCGGTAAGATTCTCCCAAAAGGTTTGATGAAAATGGCTCCAGATCTGAAGCATGTGGATCTCTTTTCTTGTAAATACACCCCAAAATATTAAATGAAAATGGCTCAATATCTGAAGCAGCTGGCTCTCTCCTCCTCTGGTTCTCTCCATTCTTCCTGATCCTGGGTGCTGTAGTCTGCCCTGATAAGAACTGGGGCTGCTTTCAGATCCTCTTTTCCAGATCAATCTCCTTTGTCCCAGTACCTTCACTGAATATAGTGAGCATTCTGAATGAAGGAAAATAAAATCAAGTTAATCTACAACAGCCAGTCATCATGATTCAAAGTGTCTGAGTGTCTGCGGTGCGTAATTTTGGGAGGAGGACAGCGTCATTGACTCCAGACCAGATGGAACCTCGGGCGTGGTGGGGCAGCAGATAGCACAGTAACCCTTCATCATGAATGTCCCAGGTCCAAATCCCAGCTGGAGCCTCTCCGTGTGGAGCCTGCATGTTCTCCTCGGGTCCATGTGGGCTTCCTCTGGGTGTTCCAGCTTTTCACCCGCAGCCCAAAGACTTGTAGATTATGCCTCCCATACACTAGATGACTTTTAGACGACTAAAGTCTGGCACACTCACTCACATTTAACAACAGTCTGTCCAAGTCAATGGTTTTACTCCTAGAGGTGCACACATCTTAAGATTCTGCAAAGACTGGGAATCGTGGAGCTTCACACGCTGTAAGATTCCACCAGAGTCTTTTGTTGATTTTTTTCACGTTACCCTCCTTTTCCTGCCGGGAAACTCAGATGAAAAACAGGAAGACATTACTGTGTAGACTAAATAGAGACTAGACAATCTGTGAGAAAATTTCACCCAACCCAGGACTAATTGCAGCAGAAATGATTTTTGTTGTATTCAGCTCATGAAACCTTCCCATTTAACATACCAAAACTCCAAGTGGGGGAACATTGTCAAAATTGGAATCATTTGTGCATAGGTCAAAGACTGGAAAACTGTACATTTTATACTGATACACAAAAGTTTATCATTTGTTCTGGTCATATTAAACATGTATCTCATAAAAAACACGTTTTCAATGTACAAAAATGCCAAGTTACTCGCACATACAAGACATACACCGTCTATAACTCATTCATTCAGGCTGCCAAAATCCAGGCCTGCCATTAAAAGTATTGATATCAAAATGACGCCAGGTTACGGTACTACAAACAATATAGGCTATCTTGCCTCACCGAAATTAAATAAGATGTATTCCAAAGCAATGCTACCCAATATTTCCTCAATTCTTTCAAGTCACTTGGCCCTGTATTTTGTAATCTTACCATTTTACAATGTCATGCAAACTTTGTGTCAGATCGAAGTGTCAAATATTTCGAATTGCCTGTAGAAATTCATGTAGAAAACTGCTGGTCAGTAACTACAGGAAGCATATTTCTCCAGAAAACAAATACTTGCTTCTGAACTGAATTTGAGTACATGTACAAGTGATTGTATATTTGCTACGTACAATAAATACTGCATGTAAAATACATATTGTACATACATACACAGAGAACTTCTTTATCCCCATGGGGACATTTACCTCGCAGCATGTTACGTTCACATTTACGAACAGACATTTATACCAAGAAACATACAATCATTCACGCAACAGAAAGGCTGGGCAGTGAAATACATACATACCAATACAAATTTGACATATAGATGCCTATTCAATCAATCTTGACTGTGAGAAACCCATCCACACATATGTTTGGCCTGTCCATGTACTGCATGCTTATACACACAGGGCCAAGTGACTTGAAAGAATTGAGGAAATATTGGGTAGCATTGCTTTGGAATACATCTTATTTAATTTTGGTGAGGCAAGATAGCCTATATTGTTTGTAGTACCATAACTTGGCGTCATTTTGATATCAATACTTTTAATGGCAGGCCTGGACTGGTCTTGTATGTGTGACTAACTTGGCATTTTTGTACATTGAAAATGTGTTTTTTATGAGATATCATTTCTTTTTGCAAAGCGTTTTATTATGAGAATGAGAAATGCGAAGTGACCGTGTAAGAAACGGTTGTGGATTATGGCTATCCTTGTGTGAATTTGTAGAGTCTGATGAGCGTGCACTGTTTAGCAGTTTCGGTTTGCTATATATGTAAAACAGTGGCTGTGACAAAGGGTGCGGTGGCGTAAGTGTAAACGCAACAGAAACGCAGGTGTAATATGGCCAGTGTATGTACTCACGGATTTTACGGCCATCCAACAAGCCTTGATTGAGATAAGAATCAGCAAGCCCGTAGAATTAGAGCTGCCTAGGTCGCAACTTGCGTACCCTGCTGTCCTGCTCCGTTGTCTGTTATTTCGTGGAGATGCACTTTTAGTGTTTGTAAGGTTTATAAGGAATTTTGTTAGGCTTATCTGCAGGTGGGAATCCTCTTCGCTGTTTTGCTAAGCTAAAACCGGAAAACTTGATAGTGGAGAATAGAAGCAGACGCGTATGTCCCAGCAGGCTTTGCATTTGAGAAAATAACAACCGTGTGAGAGGAATTAGGATGAAATGATGAAGTTGCGTAGTTGAAACAATATGTTTTTAGCAGAATGGGCATGTAGGTGAAGGTTGACATGATCACAGACTATAGTGCAGAGTGAAGTGACCATGAGCGAGCTTAGTTTCATAATCGAATGGTATATATAACAGCCGCTATAAAATATTAAATGATAAAGTGGAGGCTTAGAAGTACACAAAACCAGGGTTTCAAAAGAAGTATAGTTTTAATTTATTCAAAGGATTGGAAAAAGGTTAACTCAAAAAGCTTCTTCATAAAAAAAATGCATCCAAGATGATTTAACAACCAAAGAAAACCTCATCGGTCCATTTTTGTGATCATAAATTTCATTATGTGTTGCAGTTTGTGGAACAATGGCTGTTTCGGTCCAGAAGTCTTCGGAAAATATTTATTAAAATGTGCATATTTTATTACATAATGCATATTTTTCAATCTGCTTTCCGTATGAAACGTACCATATGAATACCATCGAGAATGTTTTATTTTGACTTCAAAAGTCTAATATTCCCCATTCACTTCATTGGGAGCTCCAATGTTCTGCCCTCAACAAGCGCAGTACGGGCTTACTTCCGGGACATCACAAGCTTAAGGCGTGCCAGCCAGTCTAGTTAAATATGCATGTCTATGCTCAGGTGTGCTGACCTGCACACAGACTCCAGGGGATTGTAGTTTTTTAGATGGTGGCCATTTATGTAGTTCCAACCATGGCCACCACATAGCAGTCATCAGCCAGGTAGTTTTGGTGTTGGCTGCAGCCACTGGTGGGGAATATACCTTCCATCAAGAACCCAACTTCCTCTGGTGTCACAGCATGTGCATGTGTGTGTGTGTGTGTGTGTGTGTGTGTGTAGGAGTGTGTGTGTGAGTGTGAGTTTGTGCGTGTGTGTGCGTGCGTGCGTGCGTGTGTGTGTGTAGGTGTGTGTGTAAGTGTGTCTGTGTGTGTAAGTGTGTGTGTGTGTGTGTGTGTGTGTGTGTGTATATGTGTATTTATCACCAGTCTGCTGTAAGCTAAGTGGGGGTCTCCAGGAGCTGGAGGATCTTGGTCTCCAGTTCCTTGGCTTTCTGCACATTCTGCCCCTCCCCGTGCGCCCCCGCCACTCTCAGACCCTTCAGCACGGACTGCAGCGCGTCAACGTTCCTCACGGAGTCCATCTGGTCCCGGTCGGCCCGGAGCTCCTCCACCCAGTCCAGGTAGGCCTGCAGCAGGCCCAGGTCGTCCACAAAGTTCCCAATGACGCGGAGCCCCGGCCTGAGACGCCTCAGCTCCCTCAGCCTGTCCTTCCCAGCCTCGCCGATCTCGTTCCCCACCAACCTGTGAACCGACAGCATCCCTACGCTGTAAAACACTGCAAAACACTGTAAAACTGTCTGTGTTTACAGGTGTTTTAGTCAGGACCATGTCCTCTGTGCCCTTCAGTTTCCCTGCTGGTGGGGATGTTATCTTGCATGTAATTTGCATTTGTGTCAGGTAGCAGCAGTGCTCAATCTAATGTGATTGCCAAAACCTGGCTTGCATCTATTTGAAACACTTCTGTTTCAAATTGAAGCAATTCTGTGGGCGCTCACACTATTTCCTTCTCCACCACACAAAATTGTGAAATGAAACGAACCTTTCTTTCAAGACACCAGTTACTTCGGTCTTACAATCATCCATCCATCCATCCATCCATCTATTATCTATACCCGCTTATCATGGTCAGGGTGACTGGGGGTACTGGAGCCTATCCCAGTGTGCATAGGGCGAGAGGCAGACATGAACTTTGGACAGATCGGCAATCTATTGCAGGGCACCTTGCAATCAGCATTTCTTCAATATGTTGTTAATGTACAGTGCATGTCCTGACTTCAGTGCAGGTCACACCCGGTAGCTTGAGGTGAATCACACTGCTCTGAGTTGTCTGTATGCACGGTAGTGATTCGTTGGTCTAGCTAACTCGCGCGCAACATGGTAAACTAATGCAAATCATTAAGACAAGGGTTATTTGACAGACTCCCTTTTCTCACCGATTAACAAAAAGATACAGTGTACTACACCTCACTGCAGAAAACAGCAGTTTATCATCTTTATTAATTTCAGCACCATATTTCTCAGTCAGCTTTAGTAATCACACAACTTACGGAGCAAATGTCTGAATAATAATAAGTTATATTTACAATGAATACAATGATGATTGAATGATTGAGACTTTTTCCTGCCATACTCTTTCGAACCACTTTTTAAATAAATTTCTTATTAGTTTGTTGTTGTAATTGTTGTTCACTTTGACCTGACTTGAATTTCATGCATGAAATTAGCACTCATATTTTTCTGAACTTTGTGCGAATCACTTTGTAACTGGGCTTTGGTTAGAGCTATATAAATAAAGTTTGATATTATATTATATTATAATGTTCATGTGAATTCCTCTTTTTCTCAAATTCAAGGTGTACTGGCTGATAATTCCCACCTGAGGGCAGTAGAGATAAACTACAACACTCAGTTAGCCAATAAACTCAGTGCCATGTTCAGAAAGACTGTAGGAACTGAAAAACATAACAGAAGGCACTCATATAATACAAAACGAGTGTGGTTTTGAAAAAACTGTCATATAATCTTAATCAAGACTTATTGGAAGTCTTGGCCCTTGGTCTGTCTGGTAGCTGTGCGGACTGTGTGACTGGTTTTACAGTGTGTGTCCATTGCTCTCTCTCTCTCTCACTCTCTCTCTCTCTCTCTCTCTCGCTCCCTCTCTCTCTCTCTCCCTCCCCCCCCCCCCCCCCCCCCCCTCTCTCTCTAGTCTTACGTGAGGGTCTTCAGGGCGGAGTTCTTGCTCAGGCAGTTGACCATGTTCTCGGTTCCTCCCTCGGTGATGCCGGTGATGTCCAGGTACAGCTCCTCCACCGTGGAGTTCTCCTCCAGGGCGAGCCACAGCTCTCGGACCCCCTCCGAACCCAGGCTATTCCCGCACATGCTGAGCAAAAAAGAGGAGTATGAAAGAAAGGAAGTGGATTAGACCTGTTTACTGAGTAGTAGATTGTTCAAAACTTGCGTGACACAACACCTTCCGTACGTCTGGGCTGGTAACCCAATGGCTGTGGATCTGATACCCTGCTTGGGGCATTGCTGTTATACTCTAGATCTTGAGCAAGATATCTGATTTGCTTCAGTGAAACATCAAGCTTGTATAAATTTGAATATTGTGAATATTTAATCTGCACAACTTGACTAAATGGAAAAATGTGCTGAAAATGTCAGAGGCTTTTGGGCAGTTGAGACAACCAAAATCGAGTAAAAGAGGGGAACATACTGAGTGAGAAACGGGGTGTCCAGGATCAAAATAAAGGGAGCATGTCGCGGTGCGTGAGTGTGACGGCATCATTCAAAGGAAAGCCCCCCCAAAACTACTCACAACAGCTTCTTCACCTGACAGTCCCCCGATTTCAGAATCGCAGATTCCAAAATGGCCGCATCCCGGTCCAGACAGTTGTAGCGTAAACTAGAAAAAAAGAAATAGAACTGAAGCAGGAATGCAACTGTAAGGTCACATTCTTATTTATTACCTTTAATGTATAATACTATGACTGTAATACTGTATAATACAAATACTGCTAGTACTACAACAACTACTACTACTACTACTACTACTACCACTACTACTACTACTACTACTAGTAATAATAATAATAATAATTTGTTTATTTAGTTTTGGTTACATTCACAAAGTGGGAGAGGATCATGGATACTCACTAGAGGCTCTCGCAGCGGTGCAGGATGGGCCCCAGCCTGCGTAGGCCGCGGTTCCCGATGTTGGAGTAGCCCAGGTTGAGCTCCTCCAGGCGATGGGGAGAGAACCGCAGCACATAGTACAGGGCGGCACAGTCCACCACGCTCAGCTTCATCTTGAACAGGTTGAGACTCTTGATCTCCGGGGCCACCGCCTTGGCCACCTCCTCCATGTGCAGCTCTGTCAGGCAGTGGAGGAGGTTGAGGGCCGTCTGGTTCGACAGTTCCCTGCCCTTGAACTGGGTTTTGAACCAAACCCCCAGCTGGGATAGGAGATCCTCCTTGTCCAGGGGGACTGGCTCCATTCCGGTCAACTGGTTACCCAGCCGAGCCCTGACCAGCCCCATGAAGAACCTGGTGAACATCTGCAGGTTCTCCACCCTGGTCTGGTCCGAGCGGAAGTCCGGAGCCAGGAGGAGAGGAGGGGCCGTAGAGGGGAGGGGCTGCCCAAAGCACCAGAACTCAAGCCCTCCGAGGATGTGCTCTGGGCTGGAGAGATTGACAGCACAGTACAGGGCGGCCAGATGTTCCTGGACTGTCAGGTGGAAGAATGCAAACATCTCCACCTTCTCCTCCTCCACAGAAACCAGGATTTGGCTAAGGAAGGTGCTACGCACCTCCCTGGGCTCCAGTCCAAAGCTCTCCAGGTCCGCCCGGTCGAACATTATCTTGCTCCTCAGGAGGTTTTCGTAGGCCAGCTTGCCCAGGCTGGTCAGCTGGGCCCTGACGATGGAGAACACTTCTGATTTGGAGACGCTGCTGTTGCTTGTGCCTCTCAGCGCGTGGTGCTTGATGGCAGTGTACAGGTAGCAGTAGTAGACCTCGCTGACGGTACGGGGAGGGTTGAGCTCCAGTGACTGTGAGCCATCCCTGTCCCCGCCTTCTCCACCATGCCCGTTCTCTCTCCCCCCAGTGAAAAACTCAGCTAAAGCTGTGCAGATGATGTAGCAGTAGAGGGGGATGAATGACAGGACGAAGAGGCTGTCATTGCCCACGATGTAGCCGTAGACCCTGGAGGCGACCGGGGTGTCCTTGAAGAACTTTGAGGTGTATTCTTCTACCTGGGCCTCCTCGAACCCCAGGACCACGCAGCACCTCTGGAAAAACCTTTTGGGGGCGTCGGTGGAGGGTCTGGAGGTAAGGATGACCGAGACCTCGGGCAGGAGGCTGCCCTTCACCAGGGCCACCACCAGTTCCGACACGGGCACCTCTGAGTCTACCCCGATGGCCCTTTCCGGGGCGTCCCAGTCCAGCCTGTGCTTGAACTCGTCCAGCCCGTCCAGGATGAAGAGGAGGGAGCCTGTGGATCCCAGCAGCTGGGGCAGGACGGGGGCCAGGTACCGGAACCTGGACCCCAGCAGGCCCGACAGGCTGACGGGCCCGGTGACCAGGTTGAGCTCACGGAATCGCAAGTCGAACACGCAGACGAAGTCTCGCATGGTCTTGCCCAGCGCCCACTCGTAGACGATGCGCTGCATGGCCACGCTCTTCCCGATCCCGGCGATGCCCTTCACCTTCACCCGCTTTGGGGGGCAGCCCGTGGCTCGCTGCTTGCTCAGGAGGTGGCACGGCTGGATGCGCTGGCAGTCCTGGTGGGCGTAGATCCTCGCCCGACGGCTGGCCAGGCTGAAGTATTCGTGCTGGCTGCTCTCGAATTCCTCGTTGTCCTCGGTTACAAAGAGGTCGGTGTAGCGGATCTCAATGTGGGAGTGGGAATTGGAAACCATCCCTCCGCCTTCTGAGTGGGACGTGAGCCTCTCTGTCTGATTTAGGAGAGTCTTTTTGTGGGCCATTAGAGGAACTGCGAGGGTCAAGGGTGGAATTAAAACGACAGAAAAGACAGACACACTAGGTTGAGCAAATGGATATAAACCTGTGGAGTGTCACAATATTGCTAATGTGATATCTTTCTGCACTTTAGTGGGAATTTAGGCCGAAAACTGGATCATCATTTTCAGTCAAAAGTTGCCCGTCATCCTGTGATCACTTCAGCATTCCTACCTCTCAGGTTAGACTGCTTGACACTCAGTCGAGGCTTCAGCTTGCTGTCCGGTATAGCTCCTGCAATATAGGCTAATATGAAACGTTGCTCAGCACAATATAACTCATTCGCTCTTTTTCCTCACGTGAGTGCATTTTACCTGCAGAGGGAAAGATGGGGGAGCGAGTTATCTCAGTACGGTATACTTCTTGTATTCTTGCAGCAGGGAGGCAAGTCATTTTTCCAGCTACGATATATACGTATAAAATAAACCCTATAAAGACGATGTGACTGTGTGTAGCTGTTTTGATTTTCCTCCCAACTGAGTCATTAATATTGATTTGATTTCTTATGGTGCTTGTGGTCACCAGTGCTCCCTGTCTGAGAAGTATACGTCAATATAAGCGAGTGGTGTCAAGAGCTGATGGGCGCAAACATGGCAGGTTCAATTAATCAATTAGGCAGCGGTCTGAATATCTGCTCAAGTGTGACAGGTGGCCGATTGATTTATCAATCAAATTCGGGTCAGCTCCACTCCTTACCTTTTTTTTCCTGTGGAACTTTGAACCCTTTGCATTTGGATTTGAAAATCTTTGCAAACGAGCCCTTTTCTTTCTTTTTCTCTAATGGAAAGAAATAAAAGACAAAAGGCAAAAATCTGTCAGTACAAACAGAATTGAGCAAGCGATAGAATGGTTGATAGGGGCTGAGATATGTTCTTAAAGTTTCAAAAGTACATCTCATTTGTACATATGTTGAGGTTTTAGGATTATAAACATAAGTATACCAACACACATGCACGCACGCGCACACACACATGCACACACACACACGCACACACACAGACACCACAGACAAACACAGTAATAAGTGCGCACAATGACAGACAAAAAACTAACAATTCCAGGGATTATGTTTGAATTTAAATCTACCTAATTATAAGTATAATTATAATTACGTATACATCATACTATAGCATATTTACATTAGTGGTTGAAAAAGGTTGAGGGCTAATTACCATCAGTATAAATTATTATTATTATTGTATTATTAGTAGTGATTCTTAAATGTATTATTTATATTACAGTCATTAAGTCCTCATCCATTTCAGCCTCTAACCTACTGTACATAGGTTATAGTATATTTTACATGATTACTTATTTCTGTTCATGGTTGAAAGGTTAAAGACAAAAATAATGGAAGCATAAATTATATTTGTTTACAAAGACTGGCACGTACACATAATGTTCACCACATGAGATTACAGGAGGCCTGTACAGCCTCACAATGGGCCATAGTGTTCTTCCAAAGTTACAAAGGGTGTGATGGATAGCATTATTAGTGCTGAAGAAACTGCAAGGCAACAGAACTGGTCCAGGGTCAGTCTATCAATTAGATAATACATTTAGAAAAACGGTACCAAAGTTATTATAAACCTGACAAACCTTTTTTTTTTTAAGGTCAATTTAAAAGCAGTGGACTAATGCATTCATAAGAGTGATTCTGTTAGTAACAGATCGATTGCTGTGGCAGAAGTCTTACGAATGATGTAATGCAAAAAAAAACAGTGTTTGATTACATACTGTGTGTGTTCACTAAATTCAGCAAGCTTAGAACAATAAGTTTTTGCACTCTGTTATTTTATTTTATTTATTTTTTGTCAAGGGGATAAAGTACCGTATATTATAATAATTTTTCAAGCACATTAAAGCAAGCCTAGATACAAAACAATGATTAGATACGAGACACGGAAAATAAATCAACAACTGCTATCTTAAAGCTTCACTATCTGCATATAGCAGCCAATAAAGCTTCATGATGTGAAGCTTAGTGGCATAAGCACCTGGGAAAAGTTTAGATTGAACACCTGAAATTATATAAATTTTAAAAACAGTTTTAACAGTTTTAAAACCGTGATACAATATGGGGTTTTAAAATTCAGTACACGTGCTAGCTCGAAGCTACACTGTCTGCAGATAGATATAATTCTAATAAAATGAGGTTTGTGACTCCTTTGCTTGACTACAAATGTATACGGTTAGTTAAAAACACAATGCTGTGGTGTTTGACTATAATCATAGCTGTCACTCATGAATGTCAGATTGAATAAATGATTGGAGCTAATTAATAAAGTGCAATTAAATAAGTAATTAAAATCAGTTTTGGTTTGCTTGTTTGCACAGGGGAACCCTTTCTAGTTCTTTCCGGAAGTGTCGTGTATGCGATACGATGACTGACTGCTATAATCATACCTGTGACTCATGATTGTCAGATTGAATGAATGAGGCTATATAATTTCAAATAAAAAAATTACAATTACACAAAGGGGCCTTTGGCTTGTTTTCAAAAGCAAACCCTTTTTAGTTCTTCGTGGAACTAAAAGTGTAGTATAATGGGGGCAGTGTAGTGTAATGGCTAAGGAATTGGTCTTGTAACCTAAATGTTGCAGATTCCCAGGTAGGACACTGCCGTTGTACCCTGGAGCAAGGTACTTAACCTGCACTGCTCCAGTATATATCCAGCTGTATAACTGGTTACAATGTAAGTCGCTCTGAATAAGAGCATCTGCTAAATGCCTTTAATGTAATGGAACCATCTGTGGTAGGTGAGAAACATGTGAAAGCTCCCAGACGAAATAATTTTAACTGGCAAGAAACCCATGACCTAGATATGGTTCCTCTGTGGGGACACAGAGAAGCCTTCTGGAGTGCTGGCCCGAATTCCCAAAACAGACATGGCCACAATTTTGCACCCCTGTTGTAAGTACCCCTGTAAACGAGCCCCTGGGGAGCTTCGCGTGCCCCCCTACCTTCCTCGCAGACGGGCGCCGGCTCGGCGGTCCGGTCCGGGACGGCGCCCCCGCAGTGTCGCTCCGCCCAGGCCTGCAGCTCCTCGCAGTAGTAGCCCTGCACCTCCCTCAGCACCTCCAGGAACCCTCGGCTGGCCTCCTCCCGCCCGCGCACCGCCTCCAGCGCCGCCGCCACCGCGTTGCTCGGCGACCGCTCCAGCAGGGAGAGGTACTGCGCGTGGGACAGGACGCCGTCGTCCCGCAGCCAGCGCAGCAGCGGGGCGGGGTTGGGCTTGGTCCACAGCAGCAGGCTGTCCCGGTGGGCCTGCAGGATCTGACCCGGGGAGCCCATGGCTGTGTGGGGGCGGAGCTCTGCCAGTAGAACAGAGGGAATGTAAACGGTAAATTCCGTACAGACATTAGGAAGAATTTTGTCACGCAGGGAGTAGTGAACAGACAAATACGTATTTGTTTTGGATTCAGATACTTTTCTACGCTTTACTGATCTTGTCTGGTGCATTGGAACCATTGAAATACTCTCAAAAAGTGCAAATCCCGCCTCCTGGTCATATTGGCGGGCACAAATTCACCAGGCAAGATCAATAGGGCACAGAAAAGTATTTGAATCCAAAACAAATACGTATTTGACCCAGGTCTGGTGGTCAGTGTGTGGAATAGCCTGCCAAGTCACGTAGTAGAGGTAGAAACTCTACTCTGGGGATTTTTAAGACTAGGCTTGATACAGTGTTAGATACTATCTAGTCTTTAGGTAATCAGAGCACTAATTTAGTGCTCACCATTTTAGTTAGGAAAATGGTGGGCATTGTTGGGCTGAATGGCCTGTTCTCGTCATTATGTTATGTTATGTTATGTTATCACTGTCTCAGAACAGGGCCATCTGCAGTATAAGGGTCAACGAATGCAAATTAGTTCAGAGTAAATACATTTTTAAATATATTTTTTGCTATCCTTTATCCAGGGGTTCCCAAACCTTTTTCTGATGCGACCCCAAAAGTAATGTTGACAAATTTATGAGGACACAAAACCCCAATTTTTATCATTGATATTTTACACGTGGAAACCTTTTTATAAAAGCAATAAGGCACCCAAGGTCGTGGCAAATCGCCAATATAGTCATGGCTAAAGGGTAACAACGGCTGACTACACCCTTCAGCCACGACTATATTGGTGATATTCCACAGCCTCTCCTCCTATATTACTTTATTATAGTTGAGTTCTTATGATGTTCCACATGTAGTAGCCTACGTTAACATATTTTAAAAAGACAAAAAATATTTTCCAAAATTTTTCTAAAATGTCAAGCGACCACATCCTCACATCAGGCACACACACACACACATCCCAATACACACAATATAGTTTACTGCCCTGCCAGACGACATAATGACAGACCCAAACAGAATATTAATGCACAGCTGTCAGTGACAAAGCCTGGGGAACTTGATCAACATCAGATTCTGCCCTTAACTTCGATAGACAATTAAAATCATGAAACAATACAATTTCTTTTCACAATCACAGTTGCGTGAGTTCAGCTACAGCACCACTGAAACTGACTCGCCAACCTGTGTTTGTGAAGAAAGAGTGGAACACACTGTGTTTTTTCTTGCAAGTCAAAGTTAAGAACAAATATCGATTAAGTGGAAGGCCAAGAACTGTGGGCCCGTGCAACAGAAGGAAATCATATTTACTTTAAAAACATAGGCCAGCAAGGCTGCTCTGTGTGCTGTATCTCCCGCACCACTTTAAAAATCCCGCAATGTGTTCTGCCTCCAAAGGTGGTCAGAAGGTGGGAGTCGTGGGACAGCTGATCGAGGTCCTGAAGGTAAAAAAACTACTGACGGCGGGCGGCTTCATTCCAGTGCATTCCCCACCGTCAGCACTAGCCTGATACGCTTAAGCACAGACGTACAGGACAGCGCACGGCAGACTACGCGCCCATATGGACTGCAGCACGGTGCATTCCTACAGGAAGGCTTTATAGACACACAAAAGGCTCTTTTTGGACGTTACCTTCGCTGCCAAAGTGCGTTATATTCTGGAGAGCGGGTGAGGGAGACCGGAGAGCTTGCTTGCAGACGGACACATGCTCCGAACTGACGGCGGGTGCCGTTGGACCTCTTGGCCGCGGGAGCGCGAGGACGGGAGTGCCTTCGTTCTCGCCTTCAAGAAAGGGACTGTTGAGGAGGGTCCATAGTCCAGCTGCGTCCGCGCACCGCTTGTTTATCTCTTTGCTCTGCTCCAATCAGCGGGAGCCACTCACGGTCACGGCGTGTCAGCTCAGCCGGGCGTCGAAGAAGCTGGCTTTGAAGTGAAACTCCCTCACGCGGTTTCTGTCGAGCATTATTGATCCATGCACACTCGCCCTCAAAGGAGAGATAACAAAAAGATAAGAAAATGAGGGAGGGAAATAGAGCGCAGTTGAAGTGTATAAAACTGCATTTAAAAATCATGCAGTGCCAATATGGCAATACGGCACGGTTGTGTCCGAGAGTGGATATTGTAACTGGGCTGGTATCTGTAAGAATGTAAGAAATAGCACTTTCAGTCCAATGGAAACCTGTTTATAGTACATGGTGTTTCAGTACATGTACTGTACGTGAACAGAGTTTCTGTCCACTTTATGGCTTGTTTTACAGATGTTTGTCATTTCTGGCAACCAGTGCCAACTCCAGTTTTGGCCAGACAACAGTCAAACTCTCTCTGGGGACAAGGGAATAAAACAAAGTGTTCATTAACTGATCCTATAGGTCTGTATTACTTTTGAACACACTGACCCAGCCATATCAGACATGCAGATTCTTTTGAATGCCGCAAATGAGCCTTTACGACAGGTGAAGCTCATTCATTTCTACTCTTTTGGAATCAATTTCCACTTGTTATTTCTGTAATAATTGGGAATATTTGAACACACATACATTTTGTCTGGTTAACTCCTTCTTGTCATACTTGCGAAACTTTTGCCATCTTGTTTATGTCATCCGAGGACCTGTGTATTTTTTTTTTAAAGAACAGTCGGCAGAAATTCTATGAGGTCTTTTTTCATAAGAATGAGTCATTAGACACGTACACGTGCTTATTCGGCTAATATCTGAGCCAGTAAAATATGAGCTTTACTCGTGCTGAATTCTTAACCTGTGTAAATATTGGACTGCTGTGTTTTAACATCGCTCTGCAATGTTCTATATTATAATCCATGAAGTAGTAAAGATGTAAAATAAAAAGCCCAGCAAGGAGAGATGAAGAGAGAGGAGGGATGGCAGAGACAGAAGGGGGGGGGGAGGGGGGGCAGGAGGAGGAAACAGGCAGTAACATGAGAGTGAGTCACGTAAATCCCCTTGTATCTCTGCTTCACTTCTATTCCTGCTTGCACAAGCATTTCAGCTCACTCCACAGGCTCACGTACATTACTATTATAATAAAAATGTTTTACACATGCATTATTATTATTATTATTATTATTATTATTATTATTATTATCTTAAATCGAATACCTAGAGCTGGCTGTGGCATATGGCTTATCTACATGCCGTGCCGAGAATATGGATCGGCTCCTGAGACAAAATATTTCCCAAGGGAGGAGAGGCACACATTATTACAGATAAACATGGGCGCTACCTGATATGTAAGGGAAATTCAGCTGCAGTCCTCCGTTGGAGCAGGGCCTGAGTTGCAGCCATCTCAGCATCTTTAGGTCTGTTATTTCTGTTAGAAGGATCTGGCTATATTAGCATGAATGCTGCACTGATGTAGAAAAGTCTCAGTCGGTTTGGTGGGCTGACTACAGACATCAAACCTCGCAGGGGGGAGGAGCAGTATTTGGAATAAATTTGTATTTCACATGCATTTATATGTGTGTATTTCATATGCACTATGGGTTCCTCGCCATTCTTGTATGGCCAGTAACTTGCAGAGCATCCCATGCTTCCACCATTTTATTTCATGGTGCAGACAATGCTTTGGAGGTATTTTGTAAGAAGAATGCATTTTAGTGTATTTTTGCCTATACCTGACTACCAGCCATTAGTAGTTTGATTTTTTTGTCCAAGGAAATGTCATATGTACTGTTCTCTTTTTTTTTTTTTTTTGGCAAAGCCATCAGAATCATTTATTAATAGTGACTTAATTAGCAATACTTATGCATTTCCATTGCTGTTAATCGTGATGTGCATTATTTTGGCTGAACATTATTATCTGAATGTGACTTGTACTATTAGTGAACGTTTCCATCTGTGGCTGGCAACAGCTGCAGAATACGAAATCAAGTGCCCTCATTCTGGTTCGACAAACCTGATTTTGGGATGGATGAGGACTAAGAGACCGTGAAGATACTTAAGGAGGGCGTATGGTGGTCTGAACAAAGCGCACTGCTTATGAAACCAGTCAGGCCACAGACTTCCCTAAAATGGGGGGTTAAAAAAAAAGCGCTGCGCTTGTTCATTCTCCGCCTCGCCTCGGCCCCGCTCGCCCGCCGTACCGCCAGTCCCTTCCTCCTCGCTCTCCTGCTCGCCCGCAGTCATGGGTCCCCCAGCAGGCTTCTATCTGTGGGTCGTGCTATTTGGTGAGTCTGCTTTCTGCTTTATTAAATGCCGTTATCATGCTAACAAACTGGACCGGATGCACTGGAGCGTATGCATGAGGATGGGTTTAGGGTCGGGTGATGTGACCTTCATTATCTTTTTCTGTTTGTTTAGAAATGCCTTGTCATTCTTACTCAGTTTGGCACAAATTATTTGATTTGTTGAAATTATATAAAATGTTATTGATTACCATGGTGGTATAGATGATAATTGTATTGTGGAGCCAGGTAGATACTTGCAGTGGGCTTCAAAATTTGAGTAAAATGGGCTGCGGTCCAAATTTCAAAAAGTTATATCTAGAAATAAAAATATATATTTATCAAATGTATATTTATAAAAGTTATATTTAGATTAATGAACTGAAAAGTCATGACTGCCAGATATGCGGTTTTCAAAGATTCAGAAGTCTTCAGTCTGTACACAATAAACACATTATCTCCGTGCACAATCTCTCCCACTTCCTCTTTTCTTAATTTAACCGCCTTGCGAAACATCCGCACCAGAGTCAGCCGGTCCCAGTTAGAGGGAGACGCACAGAAGGGGGCTGGAGGGGTGGGGGGGGGGGGGGGGGGGGGGGGGGGGGGGAGGTCGCAGAATGTGCAGCGAGCTGCAAGTTTGAATTTGTAACTGAGGTTCTGTCCTGCCGGAATGCTTCGTTGGGAAGGAGAACCCGATTTTCCATTTAGACCGGAAAATGAAGTCATCTGTGTCCCACTCGTGGGATCTGAACCTTTGATCTGTGCTTACAAGACATTGCCTTGTGATGGGCTCAGTGTGTTTTAATTCTGTCACCCTATCCTATATCTCATTTTAACAGTCTTATTCTGTCCTACACTGCATAATAATTTTAGTTTTCTCTCCCAATTAGCTTTGTGACTCAGTCAATATATTCTGCTCTTACATTACATTACAGGCATTTAGCAGACACTCTTATCCAGAGCGACTTACACAACTTTTTACATAGCACTTTACATTGTATCCATTTATACAGCTGGATATATACTGAAGCAATGCAGGTTAAGTACCTTGCTCAAGGGTACAACGGCAGTGTCCTTACCCGGGATTCGAACCTGCGACCTTTCGGCGCAGTTCCTTACCCACTGTGCCACTCTCCGTCCACATTAAAGGCATTTAGCAGGCACTCTTATCCAGAGCGACTTACATGCCTTACTGAAGCAATGCAGGTTAAGTACCTTGCCCAAGGGTACAGCAGTCACAAGTGTCCCAGCGGGGATTCGAACCCGCGACCTTTGGGTTACAAGACCAACTCCTTACCCCTTATACAACCATTTACATGTTGTTGTGCATTACACTGCGATTGCCTCCCGCTGCGTGTTTGATTGTAACTGCCCTCGCCGCACGCGGGCGTCAGGGCTACGGAGGGAGGCGGCCTGCGCCTCGCTCTCCGTCTCCGTCCCGGACCGGGTGGCGGCGCTGTCGGGCTCCTGCGCGGTCATCCCCTGCTCGTTCCCCGCGGCGCCGGGCCGGCGGTACCAGCTGAAGCTGCGCTACGATTCCGCCATGCTCCTCCTGCGCGGGACGGCCTTCAGTAGCGAGGAGCCCCTCCTGGGAGCCCACCGGGACTTCAGGGGCCGCACCGCGCTGGCCGGGGACCTCCAGCGGGGGGACTGCTCCGTCAGGGTGGCGGCGGTCACGGAGGACGACCGCAGGAAGTACGAGGTGTGGCTGAAGGAAACGGGGACGGCGGCCTGGAGGAAGTCCCAGAAAGTCCTCCTGGATGTGTCAGGTGAGATGGCGCTCAGAGCAGGGGGAAAAAATAAGAATGATTATTTTAATTATGTATGTGTGTGTGTGTGTATGTATGTATATATATGTATGTGTGTATGTATGTATGCATTATTATTATTATTATTATTATTATTATTATCTGTAACAAAAGGCCATTCTCAGTTGGAAGCACATCCAGTCCTGAATATCTATTCATTTAAACCTGGATTTAAAATCAATTCATTGTTCTCATGGAAATCATCATTGACATTGACTATTAATTACATTTTATTTGTCATTCAATGCTTAACTAATTACAATTAATTGTAACTGTCATCCATCTAGCATCTTCCTTCTGTAATCCAATAATGTCATATATAATACTTTGAAGTTGCAAAAGTGTACATTTGCCCATATTTGAATATTACAACACCGGTATTACAATATATTGATAATACATTTTATTGAAATATATTCTCAGGGCATTCAATTTCTGTTAGGGATGAGATGCAAGGGCTGGTGTGGTAAATATATACCTTATGCTTCAGCGCTGATGCATTGTGGGATGCTGACACACTATGCAGTGGCACAGTTGTTCTATCTCATCGTCATTTCCCAAATCTGTGTCTTCTTCCTCCTTTTCACTCCAACCAACAGACATCCCCAAACTGCCTCTTATCACGGACCCTGGGGCAGTTATTGAGGGGCAGTTAGTCACCATGAACTGCACCGTCAGCAGCCCCTGCCCCTCCTGGCCCCCCCAGGTCCAGTGGAAGTGGGAGAGGGGGGGTCAGGAGAGCACCGCCGTGACCCAGGCCAGCGGGACACTCGTCCCTCAGG
Source organism: Anguilla anguilla (assembly GCF_013347855.1). Lineage (NCBI taxonomy): Eukaryota > Metazoa > Chordata > Actinopteri > Anguilliformes > Anguillidae > Anguilla > Anguilla anguilla. The sequence goes on along the minus strand of NC_049201.1, from coordinate 80,963,783 downwards.
GAAAAGGACAGATCCTCTCCTCCTTGTCCTTCATTGCGTCATCCCTCTCTCAGCCCAGACTGAGGTGCGAGGCCCGGTATCCGGGTGGGAGGACGGTGTCCGTCACCAAGGAGATGCACGTCAGTTGTAAGTTTGTGTCTCCCCGCAGATGATTCTAAAATAATGCAGGTCAAACAGCAGTCACTAGGGGGCACCCTTCCCATAGTCAAATGTTCTGAAAAGGAAATGGAGGTCAAATACTTAAAATTGATTGGATAATTGCATACTTTGTCTCATAGCATGCATATAATTGAAATGCCTAATTGTGAAATGCCTATTTGAGGTGCGCACAAAAATGGCTTTGTTATTGTCCCTGGACAATACTGAAATCATTATTGCATATTTCACAATGGTCAGTTATATGCTTTTATATTACTTTCATGAGCATGCACATCACAAGCTCATGGCATATGAGATATGTGTATTCCCAGCACATGCATTTGTGAGTAGGTGACTACTACAACAGAATGCATTTGCGCAATACATTCGGGTCAATAAATCCCATATTATTATATAACATTTAACCCTTCAAAGAGTAGGTAATAAAAACATTAAAAAAAAATATTTAGAGTGTTCCAGAACTCTATCACTTTCATTTACCAGTAGTGATCTTTACATCAGCATTAGAATGTGCAGATAAGAACATTCTTATCACTTATCTGCGATATCACAACATTAAAGGGTTCAATTGCTGCAGGAAATATTAATGTGTATTTGGTGAAGGAATCCCTAATGACTCCCTCCCTGTGCTCACACGAGCACGCTCATCTCTCCGCGCAGTTCCCCCGAGAGACGTCGCGGTGCACGTCCACACCCTGATGGTCCAGGAGGGGGCGAGCGTGCTGCTGTCCTGCTCCTGTAAATCGGACCCCCCGGCCTCAGAGTTCCAGTGGTGGCGCAGCCAGGGAGGGCACAGGGTCGCCCTCGCCCAGCGCACGCACACCGTGCGGCTGCTCAACGTGAGCCGGGGCCTCAGGGTGGGCTGCCGGGCCCAGAACCCGATCGGTCAAGCGGACTCTGCCCCCACGGTCATCAACGTGCAATGTGCGTCTCCACCGGGTGGCGCTGTGGCTTACAGCCGTACGCTTGCCCCGAATGTAACAGCTACAGGACTGACTCGTGTGACTGTGTCTGTGCTCCTAAATACATTATTTTCTTGGCTGAAGGTCCATGACTACTTCTCTATGTAATCTTATATACTGTAAAAACATTTCTTTAAAAAAAAAAGTTTTATTATAGCTAACCAAATAACAATTTTAAAAACTTTTTTTTAGGTTGGGAACAGTGTGTGTGTGTGTGTGTGTGTGTGAGTGTGTGAGTGCGTGTGTGTGTGTGTGAGTGTGTGTGAGTCTGTGTGTGTGTGTGTGTGAGTGTGTGTGTGTGTGTGTGTGTGTGTGTGAGTGTGAGTGTGTGCACAATCTCTTTGCTTCTTACTGATACTTCAGCTGTTGAGCTGAGCTGCATTGGGTTTGAGCTCCACAGACAGTACGTGTCTTTTTGACTTGAACTTGCTGCAACCTTCTTGTTTTCCACAAGGTTGCGAAGAGTTGCCATTGTGTATTCGTGATGGGTTGCAAAGACCTCTTTAAACCATTTTCTTGCGACATTTGGAATTGATTAATAAGTTAGCTGGAAACTGTGTTACGGTGATTTTAAAAAGCTAAAATACAACAGTGCTAGGAGTGTTGTCCACAACAATCTTACACATCCCTACTTTAAGTGTGAATCATGCAGTGAGCACTTTTATTCTGGCTTGTTTTTACCTATTTTATGACTTATGAGTTTCCACCTGATACCCAAGTCATATCTTTCATTTCTCCCCTTCCATTTGTAATTCACCCATTTTCTCTCTCTCTCTCTCCTCCTCCCCTTCTCTCCTCCTCCCCCTCTCTCTCCCTCTCTCCATGTCTCCCCCTCTCTCTCTATCTCTTCCCCCCTCCCCCCTCTCTCTATCTCCCTCCCCCCTCTCTCCCCCACCCCCTCCCCCTCTCTCTGTCTCTCTCCCCTCCCAGACAAGCCCTCCATCTCCCCGCTGTCCCTCTGCAGCTGGGACGAGCGCACGTTCTCCTGCTCCTGCGCGGTGGACGCCAACCCCAGGCCGGCCGTCACCTGGAGCGTCAACGGGAGCAGCCCCCCCGACGGCTGCAACAGCTCCGTCTCCGCGGAGAACGGCACGCTGTGGGCCACTCTGAGCGGGGACGTGGACCGGCGGATGAGCGTGGCCTGCTACGCCTACAACGCCCTGGGCAACGACTCCTCCGCGCTGCTGTACGCCAGCGGCGTAGGAGGTCTGTTCTCGGGCCTCGCGTCGTCCTGTCGCGCCCAGCCTGAGCTCAGCTTTTCAGAACACCGAGCCGAACACCTTGTGTCTAACAGGCTGTCCGTGGGGCTTTTATCCCCACAGATTTCTACAGTGGTTCAGTGTTTTATATTCTCCGAAATTCAGCCAGACGTTTTTTTTTTTTTAAACACTTGTAAAAGTACAGTTGAAAATGCCTGCCTTTGTGCTCTTGTTTCAAACTACATATTGTACTATTTTGGCTTGGGGACTGGACTTGTAACTTAGAGGCTTCAGATTTGACTCCAAGGGCAGAATGGTGAAGTTTAACTCAAGTTTCTACAGTTAATATCCAGCCTTATGCATTGATCGTAGCAATGCTGATAAATGGACTGCATTTTTATAGCGCTTTTATCCAAAGCGCTTTACAATTGATGCCTCTCATTCGCCAGAGCAGTTAGGGGTTAGGGGTTAGGTGTCTTGCTCAAGGACACTTCGACATGCCCAGGGCTGGGTTTGAACCGGCAACCCTCCGACTGTCAGACAATCGGTCTTACCTCCTGAGCTATATCGCCCCTCAGAAATCTACCTAAAATCGTCTAGCTGTGTATTTAGCTCTGGATCAGATGACCCTAAAATGTAACGCTGCTTTGTACGTTTTGTGTTGACAGATTCTCTGATATGGAAAGTGGTCCCGGCAGTGTGTGTTCTGTCATCTCTGACCCTGCTCTTCCTCCTCCTCCTCCTCCTCTGCCACCGCTGCCGCAGGAAGACTGGAAAGTATGAAAAGTGCGTCTTGACACTCACTGTCCTTCATCTGCTCCTCTTTCAGCCCTAGTGTCCCTCTGATATTCTAGCTCAGGGGTGGGCTACTCCAGTCCTGGAGAGCCCTTGTGTGCAACGGTTTTTGGCCCAACTAGTTTCTCTGGTTCAGTCAGCTAATTAGCAATAAGCACCAACATCGAGTCGCTTGTAGATTAGTCCACAATAGAACACACAAGAACATCCATCCGCTGCTGTTCTTATCAGGAAACGTAGCTAAAATGTCAAACCATGTAAACGACTGAACCAATGAAATAATTAAGAGTAGAAGCTGGTCTGAAATCCAGAAACATCTTTGGGCATCCCTGTTCTAGCTGCTGTAAAGCATGGATACTCAAATTCAAATCCAGCCCTGGTTTTCTGTTCTCCCAGGTAATTAAATGAACAATTAGTGCTACTGATTGGCCAGACAGTCTTCACACCTGACTCCTAGGTAAAGGGAGCAAAATCTTCTCTGCAAAAAAATACTGCTAATGCTAATGCTAATGGAGAGAAATGACAGCCAAATAAAAGAAGATTTTTCTTTAAAATAAAAAATAAAAAAACCCTCAGAAACTTTATTTTTAATTTTTTTTTAAATTCTGACCTGAAAAATCCTGCAATGACAATTATTCTCTCATAACGGTTCCATGTTCCTGAATTATTGGTGATCTTTAAACAAAAAATGACTATGGCTGGCAATGAAAATTAATTTTAATGACCCAGAAATGAAAGCTAAATTGGATTTTAAAAAGACAATTATAAAAAAAATCTTTTGTTTTTCTCATTACCAAAGACACATTCTGAACTGCAGGCCGTCATCTTCTGTTTACCCGGGAAATTTGGGGATCTACCAGGAAAGAATGCCCCTCTACATCAACTGCACAGAGGTGACCCACATCTACACCAACGGAAGCTATCAGCTCATCTACCAGAATTGCACTCCTCTGTTTGTCAGAAATAAACAGGTTCTCCAGGTAGCAAATTTTTATTTATTTATTCAAATTATCTATTCAGATTCCCACTTGCTGGCACTGCACTGCAGCCACCACTGCTCTTTGTTGAGTCCAGACAAAGGAAACCACAAACAATGCACCAGCTTAATATTGAAAGCAAATAAGGGAGAAGAAATAGCCTTAAAAAAAAGCTTTAAACAAAACAACCATGGGTCAGCCGTGAAAAAAAATAGATTATCTGAATATTGACGTGGGTGATGTCATGGATGCAGATGCAGATGCTGATGTCACTGCCAGGTTGGCGTTGTTAATGGCGACCTTTGCTGCCGTCATGGTGATTAATGTTTGTTCCCTCCCTTATAGGTGCCCCAAAGACAGAGACGGATCGCCTGGACGGACAGACAGAGGGACAGACAGAGGGACAGACAAAGCCCGGAGACGAACACGGAGACCCCTGTGTACCTGGAGATCATTTGAACATGGACGTTCTAAACTTACTGATACTAGCAATATGATATGATACGATAAGAGGGGGACAATGTGATATCCATTGTATGATGTATGGGCAATTAGACGAGTACAAATGTCTACAATACGATGAATTCATTTTATTAAATGCACACGTTTATAATAGTCGTTATAGTACTTTGAATGAGTGGTGTTCACGGTTTGGCTGAGAAATTCATGATGCTAAGTGGATTCAATTTCCAGCTCATTTTATGCTTCAGTTATCAGCCTATTGTTTCCCTATTACTCAGCTTTTAACTCACAGAACCCCATTTCAATCAGCGTAGCACAGCGTTTTAGAGTGGGTATTTTCCAATGAAATTATCTAACTAGAAAATGAGCTGAAGAATATGCTCCAAAACATTGGAATCTCTTGTAGATACCGTGACAATAGAGATAATTTCATTGAGAACTTTAATTGACCAAGACTGACTGTAACAAGATCTAGTATACAGGGTTCCCTCAAAACAGTCTTTGGAAGTACTAGCAACAGTATATTCATTGATTTTACTATTATACTGTAATAGTATTATTTTTTTAAATATACTGCATCATTGTATGTAGCAGTACATATTTCCTGCCCATGTTGCAAATTCAGTCCAGGTATGGTTATGGTTATTACAACAAATCAACGTTCAAAAGAATGATATTGGTTGTATATATACATATATAGGTTTGTCTGACCTGTAGCCTGCAAATCAGAGCACTCACATGCATTTTTATTCAATAACTGCTTTCTTCTTGAACAAAAATTTCACTTTGCAAATGAATAATGCAGGTGTTTAATAATTAGGTAAAATGCCTGACTTGAACGTCTGGTATATTTTCACACAATGTGTAATCTAACAGAGCCCTGGCTTTGTCACATAAATTTTGCATAAATAAAGGTAGAACTACTTTCTGAATATGTATGAATGCTATTTCTTTAATTCGTTAGTTATCATGGACCACAAATCAGTTGATTTCACCCGTATTAAAACTAAAAAAAGACTCAAAAACTGAGCACATATTTGGCTCCTGAGTAGTTTGATGGGTAAAGGTAAATGCCTGGCTGTGTGGTTCAGCAGTCACACACATTTTAGGAAGACATGGGTAACCCGTAGCCTACTTAACAATTGTAGGTCTACTTAAAAAAAAAATAAAAAAATTTAATTCTTTATTCGGCCTAAATGTTGCAAGATTCATTTAATCCTTGTTGGTCGAACAAGCACCAATTGCCACATTTGTTTTTGTTTTTTTGTTATTAGTGTTTGAAACCATAGTTTCATACAAAATAAATAAATAAATAAATAAATGTGGCAATTGGTGCTTGTTCGATAAAATGTAGGCATGTGAAGAAGTGAACAACAAAGCAAATTATATTTATGGAAATACACCAACTCAACTGATTGACACTATACTGATTATGAATTGGTGAATGAATGAATGAATGAATGAATGAATGAATGAATGAATGAATGAATGAATGAATGCATTTTTCTTAGATGGGAATTTCACATGCAATTTCAGTCCTAAATAATGTTATGCTGTGAGATTCTGACAGGAATTATGAGCCGTAGCTGTTCGTGTGTTCAATTATGTAAAAAAAAAAAAGAGAAAAGAAAAAACAAGATATATATATATATATATATATATAAATTAAAAATAGCGCCAACGCCATGTCATGAACTCTCACCCCGGAAGCGATTAAATGTCTATGTTTCGGATTGGCTCGAAAATTTAACAACGGGGAAGCTACACGCATTGGGAAGCTACGTCAGTGGCTGTGAAATGAGAGGGAGTTTGTGACTGAAGAAAAGCATTGCAATTTAAGTGAAACGTGACATGTTGCTTGATTTAAAACAACAATTCCAACTATCATCTGAGATATAATTCGGTAGATTGCACCGAATTTGAAAATATTTTCGGGGAAAGACCGTTCTGTTTTGCCCTACTTACTCTGGTGGCAGTTAGCATAACTAGCCAGCCCCATTGTTGTTTATTGTGTTGAGTGGTCAAGAACGCTCGGATGCGTTTCATTATTTTGTTAGCTATGATGCTAACTACCGACCAAATTGGCCATTGATTTGCAACCTGCACATTTTTGAGTACCATAAATAAACAATAATTTCAGTAAGTTCCTACCAAAAAAAATCATGCCGGAGATTAAACTCAAACACGTCGTGTCCTGTAGCAGTGAAGACAACGTGAGTATTGTTAGATAGTTTGGATTCGCTATGATATATTATTAGCAACAGTAACGTTGCATAGCGTTATTATTATTGTAAACATTACTTCACATCTTGTCGGGCTAACTTTAGATGGATAAGTTAAGTAACTTTGTGTCGAGGCCGTAGGGTTTAAAAAATCAGATTTAGACATCGATTGTTACTATGAACCATCTTTGACACACATTAACTCCCAGCCTGTGTAACAACGCGTTCTATATTGGATATTGGTTAACGTTACGTGCGCATTTGTTTATTTTTTTATATCGTCGTTTGCATTCATAGCCTTTGTGTTGATATTTTCCTGCAGACTCACAAAGCAGAAAATCTCCTAAGTTCGGACACCTACAGAAAGTGGAAAGCAGCGAAACCTGGGGAGAAACAAACCTCCGTCATACTACAGGTAGCTGACGTCAGCTTGTTAATGTATCAGATGAATGTTGGTTCAGCCCTTGATTTTATTTGACAGTGTTCACAATTCCTTTGTATAGGCTTCATGAATCATCTATCATACGTGCTATTCGTGGTGTAAGTGGTATTGATTTATCTAGTACTGTGTTAAATGATAAATTGTATCTTCTGCATGATATTCTGCGTGACATGGTATTGCGTGTCGGCTCTGTCAAAAACGCTTCACAGAAATTGTCAGAAAGATAAACCGTGGTGTAAACACTGCTTGTACTGTTGAAATTCTTAGTGACATTCTTGCTCTAGCTGTTCTGGACGTCATGATTTGGTACCCAGTATTAGAACGCTCGCGATTATATTGTGCTCTGTTTTTGTGGACTGGGGGGGGGGGGGGGGGGGGGGGGGGGGGGGGGGGGGGGGTGTAGTATCTGGGATTTGAACGCCGCCATCCTGTTGCAAATACGTGCGCGGCCTAATACTCATTATCAGGGCACTCCTGTATGACGTGATTGCTGTCTTGTGATTGCAGTTTGAGAAGGAGGAGCAGGTGCACAGTATAGATATCGGAAATGAAGGATCTGCTTTCATCGAGGTTCTTGTGGGTCACTCCACCTCCGTCAAAGACCAAGACTATCAGGTGCGTCTCTATCTCTCACTCTCTCTCTCTCTGTCTCTCTCTCTCTTGCAATAGTGTCTGCATTGTTCATCGGTGCTTCAGCTCAGACACTGAATCAAGGTCTTGATTCTCTGTCTCATTGATGATCCATGGCACTTCTTCAAAGAGGAAGTACTAACCCTGGTGTCCTGGCAAAATTCACACAAAAAACTGACTCTATACGTCTGGCTACCTAATTGTCGCCCCGACATCTGATTTGCTACACGGTCCCAAATTGCTTCACTTCAGTAAAGATAAAAGATTTCTTAATTAACCTACCTGGTTAAATAAAGTTGCAGTGAATGAAAATGCATCCGTATAGATGTGTTGTTTGAGGGAAACGTGTTCTTTATGCTCCTGTAAGCACAATTTCCCTGTATTGCGCTGTCCTGTCAAGTTGTTTGGAATTGCACCTAGGGTTTGGTGATCAGGTGATGAAAGCATAACCTTTCTACAGAAAACATCCTGATGGGTTTTCTGTGTTAAAACCTTTGACAAACAGGGCCACCAGAGCTCTGGAGTGGTCGCTTGCTGAATGGAGGGTGTTGCGGTGCATATATATTCCTTGCTGAATGGAGGGTGTTGCGGTGCATATATATTCCTTGCTGAATGGAGGGTGTAGCGGTGCATATATATTCCTTGCTGAATGGAGGGTGTAGCGGTGCATATATATTCCTTGCTGAATGGAGGGTGTAGCGGTGCATATATATTCCTTGCTGAATGGAGGGTGTAGCGGTGCATATATATTCCTTGCTGAATGGAGGGTGTAGCGGTGCATATATATTCCTTGCTGAATGGAGGGTGTAGCGGTGCATATATATTCCTTGCTGAATGGAGGGTGTAGCGGTGCATATATATTCCTTGCTGAATGGAGGGTGTAGCGGTGCATATATATTCCTTGCTGAATGGAGGGTGTCGCGGTGCATATATTCGTGCCGAACCGTTCGTTTGAAAAGGCCTGATCTGAATATGCTCTCTACTGTGGGGGGTGTTGGGTTCGAGCTGCCTCTTGCCTCACATTCAGACAAAATGGAAAGCAAACCTGCATTAGCTTTTAGCAGAGTACAGCTGCAGCAGTATCGACATGCTGTACTTTTTTAGTATTACCTACCTGCATATATTTATTAAAAAAAGACCAGATGCAAGTGAAAAAGGGCAATACATTTTGGCCAGTTAGCCACTTGTGTACATTTTCATAATGAATGAAAAGCTGTTTTATATTTTGCATTACATGTTTTTCTGTCAAGTCAAAACTGAGGTACGTCCCAAACAGAGATTTTTGTGAACAGTTACACCCCTATGTAGCAGTAGTGCAGCTGTGAACACACACCTCATAATCTTTACCAACTGACAAAACTATCCCGTCACATCACTGTACCTATTCCTGTCCTTCTCTACCTTTCTCCCTCCCTCTCTCACTCCCTCATGTTGTCTTCTCACTAAATCTCAATCTGTCTTCCCCTCCCTCACTGTCCTTCTCTCCCTATCTTTCCTTGTCACCTGCCCCCCCTCTCTCCCTCCTTCCCTTCCTCTCTCTCTTTCCCCCATCCCTCTGTCTCAATTTCTCTCTCTGATTTCTCTCCCAATGTCTCTATCCTTCTTTCCGCTTTCTCTCTCTCCCGTTCCCTTTGTCTCCCTCTCTCGCTCTCTGCTCTTTCTCTATCCCTCTATTTCTCTTTCCCTCCCTCCCTCCCTCCCTCCAGGTTCTGCTGGTCACCTCCTCCTTCATGTCTCCCACTGAGAGTCGCGGCGGCACCAACACTAACCGTGTCCGGCTGTTCGGACCCAACCAGCTGGTCAAGGCCACTGCACAGGAGAAGTGGGACCGGGTCAAAATCGTCTGCAGCCAACCCTACAGCAAGGTGTGTGTGTGTGTGTGTGTGTGTGTGTGTGTGTTTTTGTGTCTGTATGTCTGTTTCTCTCTGTCTCTCTGTGTTTGTACGCCTTTGTCCACTGAACAATCTGCTTGCGATTATAAGCTGTTCACATTTCTGTTCAACATTGTTGACTTAACTGGATTGTTCAGTGGTTGCTGATAGAGCAGATGTACCGGTATCCTTCATGAAATGTACTTCCAGGAGGAATTAATTAGCCGTAATGGCATGTGTTCATTTTTATGTCTCTCTTCATTTTCCAGACCATTGCGTATGGAATTGCCTTCGTGAAGTTCCACTCCCCCCCAGACAACAGTGACCCGCCCGCAGCCACGCCGCCGGTGAGTTCGGCGCTCGCGGTCTGACTCCCACACAAATCTCTCCCCGCTCTCCCGTTGTCCTTGGCATGCTCAGGAAAATGACCCAGATCTGAAATTGAAATCTTTACAAGCGAGCGTAACGCATCCATCTTGGCGGCGGATGACTGGCCTGCTTCGTGTCATTTCCTGCTGCGTCACCCCGCCACCGCCGCTGTGCCGCCACCGCAGGCCAGGCGGGGCTCTCTCCGGCTGCTGCGCTGAGCGCTAAGTGCGCTGCTTTCCGTTACCGGGGACGACTGTTCATTCCTTACGGCGTCCGTGAGACACAAATCATCTGCAAGTGTATGAGCTCTCACTTCTCCTCCTTCCTCTCTCTCTCTGACACCCCCCCACTTCTCCTCCTTCCTCCCTCTCTCCCTCACACCCCCCACCTCTCCTTCTTCCTCCCTCTCTCCCTCATGCCCCCCCACCTCTCCTTCTTCCTCCCTCTCTCCCTCACACCCCCCACCTCTCCTTCTTCCTCCCTCTCTCCCTCACACCCCCCCTCACTTCTCCTCCTTCCTCCCTCTCTCCCTCACACCCCCCTCACTTCTTTTCCTGCTTCCCTCTCTCCCTCACACCCCCCCTCACTTCTCCTCCTTCCTCCCTCTCTCCCTCACACCCCCCTCACTTCTCCTCCTTCCTCCCTCTCTCTCTCACACCCATCCACTTCTCCTCCTTCCTCCCTCTTTCCGTCACGCCCCCCCCCACTTCTCCTTCCTCTCTCTCTCACACCCCCCATTTCTCCTCCTGCCTCCCTCTCTCCCTGGCTCCCCCCCCTCACTTCTCCTCCTTCCTCCCTCTCTCCCTCATGCCCCCCCACTTCTGCTCCTTCCTCCCTCTCTCTCTCACGCCCCCCCTCATTTCTCCTCCTGCCTCCCTCTCTCCCTGGCCCCCCCCCCTCCCAGAAGCTGACGAAGCTGGGCCAGTTCCGTGTGAAGGAGGAGCCTCCGAGCTCCGCCCCCCCTCTGCAGCCCGGCAGCCTGTTCTTCAACAGAGAGGGCGCCTCCAAACCGAGCCCCGCGCACAGAGGTACCGCCCGCCCCCCGCCTCCAGGGGGCGCCCTTTCAGCTTATCCACCCTTCTACAGGACACTCCTGCTTTTTCTAATAGCGTTTTTTAAAGGTTATCAGGTCCTCCTCTCTCTCATTATCTCTTTCTTTCTGCAACCCTCCCTCTTTCCCTCTCTTATCCTTCTCTCTCTCTCTCTGTCTGCCTCTGAGTAACTTGGTTCAGTTCTAAAGGCTTTATTGGCGTGTTAAGTAGTAAAGTAAATGTTGCGGGGCAGTGGGGATGTAATGGAAGAGCATGCAGTCTTAATAGCAGGTTATTTTGGTTAACTGGCTGTGTCTCTCTGTGCCAGCCTCTCCTCAGAGTGAGAAGCTCAGCTACGCTGCCGCAGCCCTCCAGTCTGGAGCTGCCCCCAGCTCCGCCCACAGCACGTCAGCCACGCCCCCTACGCAGGTATTGCGTCTCCCTCTTTATCTGTTTCCTTCAACAGCGACACCGCCCACGCCTCATCAGCCACGCCTCCTACGCAGATAGCCACTCCCTCTATCTGTTTCCTTCTCCAGCGACACCGCCCACACCAAATCAGCCACGCCCCCTACGCAGATAGCCACTCCCTCTTTATCTGTTTCCTTCTCCAGTGACGCCGCCCACCACCACATCAGCCACGCCCCCTACGCAGTTAGCCACTCCCTCTTTGTCTGTTTCCTTCTCCAGCGACACCGCCCACACCACAGCAGCCACGCCCCCCTACACAGATAGCCACTCCCTCTTTTTCTGTGTCCCTATCCAACTGCACCGCCGACACCTCCTCAGCCACGCCCTCTCCGCAGGTATACCCATCCCTCTCATTGACCCCCCTTGAATTGGGAGGCATCTTATGACAGCAGTATTTTGATTCTTCTCCTGCTCCAATCAGGGCAGGGCCCACTCCTTCTCCTCCTCTTCCTCCTCCAATCAGAGCAAAGGCCACCCCTCCTCCCTCCTACTCCTCCTCCAATCAGGGCAGGAGCCACTAGCTCACACCCTATGATGATCGTGTTCCCATGGCATCATGGGGTCCAGTTTTTCCGTCAGCACAGAAATTATCTAACTCCTGTGGCGTTTGACTTCACCTGCAGCGTAGAATATTCCACGGCTCTCCTAACTCCTCCCCCTCTCGCCCTCACTTCCTGTAAGGCTGCGGTGAAGAGGAAGTTTGAGTTCAGTAAGGAACGCCTGTCAGCTCCGGCCCCTCCCCCGTCCAAGAAAGCCAGTCCCATGGGCTCTCCGGAACCAGGCGACGGCACCCCCAAAACCAAACCCAGGCCCGCTTCCGCAAGCACCCCCAGCCCCAGCACAGTCAAAGGTGAGTAGGTCTGAGTGCAAACACACAACTAACACACACGCACGCAAGCACGCACGCACGCACACACACGCACGCACACACAAATGCGCACACACATACACGCACACGCACAGAACACACACACTTACAGTACACAGTCCAACAGGGCTAAAAAAAAAAAAACTAATATTGGACAGTGACGAGCATTGAGCACTCATGTGTAATGAGACATTGAGTTTGCGGGGGGAGATGAAACCACTCTAGACAGACGCACTATATTCACACAGAAAAAGGGACCTGCGGCAAGATTAGGCAAAGAAAACGCGGCACCAAAATAACATCTGGGTTTCAGAGCACGCCGGGGTCGGCTGGCCTTTCAGCGAGTAGCCTCTCTGGAGTGCTGTCTTGGCTCTGGTTTGTTTATCTGATGACTCTGTTTTCTTCTTCGTCCTTTTGTGTCTCCTGACTGGAGGGAACAGGTGTATTCAGCGCCCGTTTAGATGATATTGCCTCTCGATTTGTGCGTCTCCTTTAGGCCCGGTGGTTTGTTTTAATACCGCTTCATTTTAATGAACAGTCCAGTGCCTGAGGCACTAGGCTTCAGCTCCGAACCAAAACCCTTCCGTGGATGTTTTTAAAGAGACAGCGCACACTGCTGTCAGTGTGTGTGTGTGTGTGTGTGTGTGCTGATCTCTCAGTGGATGGTTTTAAAGAGACAGTGCACGGCTGTCAGTGTGTGTGTGTGTGTGTGTGCGCGCTGATCTCTGAGTGGGTGGTTTTAAAGAGACAGTACACACTGCTGTCAGTGTGTGTGTGTGTGTGTGTGTGTGTGTGCGTGCGTGCTGATCTCTCAGTGGATGGTTTTAAAGAGACAGCGCACACTGCTGTCAGTGTGTATGTGTGTGTGTGTGTGTGTGTGTGTGCGCTGATCTCTGAGTGGGTGGTTTTAAAGAGACAGCGCACACTGCTGTCAGTGTGTATGTGTGTGTGTGTGTGTGTGTGTGCGCTGATCTCTGAGTGGGTGGTTTTAAAGAGACAGCGCACACTGCTGTCAGTGTGTATGTGTGTGTGTGTGTGTGTGTGTGCGCTGATCTCTGAGTGGGTGGTTTTAAAGAGACAGCGCACACTGCTGTCAGTATGTGTGTGTGTGTGCTGATCTCTCAGTGGATGGTTTTAAAGAGACAGCGCACACTGCTGTCAGTATGTGTGTGTGTGTGTGTGTGTGTGTGTGCTGATCTCTCAGTGGATGGTTTTAAAGAGACAGCGCACACTGCTGTCAGTGTGTGTGTGTGTGTGTGTGTGTGTGCTGATCTCTCAGTGGATGTTTTTAAAGAGACAGCGCACACTGCTGTCAGTGTGTGTGTGTGTGTGTGTGTGTGTGTGTGTGTGCGCTGATCTCTGAGTGGGTGGTTTTAAAGAGACAGCGCACACTGCTGTCAGTGTGTATGTGTGTGTGTGTGTGTGTGTGCGCTGATCTCTGAGTGGGTGGTTTTAAAGAGACAGCGCACACTGCTGTCAGTATGTGTGTGTGTGTGCTGATCTCTCAGTGGATGGTTTTAAAGAGACAGCGCACACTGCTGTCAGTATGTGTGTGTGTGTGTGTGTGTGTGTGCTGATCTCTCAGTGGATGGTTTTAAAGAGACAGCGCACACTGCTGTCAGTGTGTGTGTGTGTGTGTGTGTGTGTGCTGATCTCTCAGTGGATGTTTTTAAAGAGACAGCGCACACTGCTGTCAGTGTGTGTGTGTGTGTGTGTGTGTGTGTGTGCGCTGATCTCTGAGTGGGTGGTTTTAAAGAGACAGCGCACACTGCTGTCAGTGTGTGTGTGTGTGTGCGTGCGTGCGTGCTGATCTCTCAGTGGATGTTTTTAAAGAGACAGCGCACACTGCTGTCAGTGTGTGTGTGTGTGTGTGTGTGCGCTGATCTCTGAGTGGGTGGTTTTAAAGAGACAGCGCACACTGCTGTCAGTGTGTGTGTGTGTGCGTGCGTGCGTGCGTGCGTGCGTGCGTGCTGATCTCTCAGTGGATGGTTTTAAAGAGACAGCGCACTGCTGAGATCCCTTATGATCAGTACGTACCAGACTGAATCGCAGCACACATTTTCATCCCTCGCACCTTCACTAGCTAACGTTGCTGTCGCTCTGTGACAGTGACAGCAGGTGCCGTTAGCAAGCTAGCTGACGTTAAACTCGGTCAAAATGCCAAAAGCTAAACACGATAAATTATTCGTATAATGTATAATTTAAACAATGAAATAAAGTAATTCAATTGTGATTTTGTGCGCTTATTTTTAAAGAAGGTTTTGGTGCTGTTTTAGTGGTACTGTTGTAGCACTGGTAGCGGCTTAATCTAAACGATACCCATCCCTGCTCCCTACTTCCCTCCTCCTTTTTCTCCTCCTCTTTCTTCCTCTTCCTTCCCATCCCTGCCCTCTTCCTCTTCCTCAGCTCCTGCTGCAGCCGCGGCTCAGAAGACTCCGGAGAGGAAGAGGGAGAGCCTGCCCAAATCGGAGCCCAAACCCAAAGCCAAACCCAAAGCCAAAGCCAAATCACCAGAGCCGGTGCCGTTCAACCGCATCCTGGAGGGGGTGGTGGTGGTGCTCAGCGGCTTCCAGAACCCCTTCCGGGGGGAGCTGCGGGACAAGGCCCTGGCCCTGGGGGCCCGGTACCGACCCGACTGGACCCCAGACTCCACCCACCTCATGTGAGTAAAGGGGGCGGGGCCTAGGGTGTGTCTGTAGCCTAGTCACTCATTTTGTTTTACTGTGCACAGAACTGGACGAAGTAGATTTGAAGAAGTTATTTTTTTTTCCCCCTTCACTAACATTCGAGGGATTCTTTTTTTCATACCGAAGAACTGTCGCGGTGAGATGCGCGGAGTGTTCTGTGTAAGCCGTCCAGGCAGGTGCAGCTGAGATACGCCAGGGGCAGTCCGTTTGTTTAAAGGCTGCATCAGATACATTTTGGCTGATTCTTTCTTTCATTCATTTCTGACTGATGAATGGATCAGTCGATTGAGTAACTGGTCCGTACATTAATCGATTGTTTGGGTAATTGATTGTTTGGTAAAACCGTCATCTGTTCAGTTAACTGATTGTTGTCTCTTCTCCCCCCCCCCCCCCCCCAGCTGTGCGTTTGCCAACACGCCCAAGTACAGCCAGGTGAAGGCGGCGGGGGGAACCATCGTGAGGAAGGAGTGGGTTCTGGACTGCCACAAGAGGAAGCAGAAGATCTCACACAAACGGTGAGGAGGTGCGGGTGGGCGGGCTGGGGACTCTGTGGCGGTAGAGCTGGTTAGCGGTAGAGCTCTGTAGCAGTAGAGCTGGTTAGCGGTAGAGCTCTGTAGCGGTAGAGCTGGTTAGCGGTAGAGCTCTGTAGCGGTAGAGCTGGTTAGCGGTAGAGCTCTGTAGCGGTAGAGCTGGTTAGCGGTAGAGCTCTGTAGCGGTAGAGCTGGTTAGCGGTAGAGCTCTGTAGCGGTAGAGCTGGTTAGCGGTAGAGCTCTGTAGCGGTAGAGCTGGTTAGCGGTAGAGCTCTGTAGCGGTAGAGCTGGTTAGCGGTAGAGCTCTGTAGCGGGTAGAGCTGGTTAGCGGTAGAGCTCTGTGGTGGTAGAGCTGGTTAGCGGTAGAGCTCTGTAGCGGTAGAGCTGGTTAGCGGTAGAGCTCTGTAGCGGTAGAGCTGGTTAGCGGTAGAGCTCTGTAGCGGTAGAGCTGGTTAGCGGTAGAGCTCTGTAGCGGTAGAGCTGGTTAGCGGTAGAGCTCTGTAGCGGTAGAGCTGGTTAGCGGTAGAGCTCTGTGGCGGTAGAGCTGGTTAGCGGTAGAGCTCTGTAGCGGTAGAGCTGGTTAGCGGTAGAGCTCTGTGGTGGTAGAGCTGGTTAGCGGTAGAGCTCTGTGGCGGTAGAGCTGGTTAGCGGTAGAGCTCTGTAGCGGTAGAGCTGGTTAGCGGTAGAGCTCTGTAGCGGTAGAGCTGGTTAGCGGTAGAGCTCTGTAGTGATAGAGCTGGTTAGCGGTAGAGCTCTGTAGCGGTAGAGCTGGTTAGCGGTAGAGCTCTGTAGAGGTAGAGCTCTGTAGCGGTAGAGCTGGTTAGCAGTAGAGCTCTGTAGCGGTAGAGCTGGTTAGCGGTAGAGCTCTGTAGCGGTAGAGCTGGTTAGCGGTAGAGCTCTGTAGCGGTAGAGCTGGTTAGCGGGTGCTTTGTGTGCCAGGCTTCTCTGTAAACCCAGGAACTCTCTGGGACGTGACCGATGTTTCCTGACCCAGCGCCACCACGGTTTCCACCCCCCCATGAGACTGTGAGCAGTGTCTCTGCTGGCTGTGCTGTGATTTACTGGCTGTGTGCCTGGGCCTCTGCTCTGCTTTAATATGCGTTGTGAAATGGGTCAGTCTTTTCAGCTCATGGTCCCTCAGGTGCATTTTCTAATAGAGAATAGAGGCCACAGATGATATACCCTGAGAAACATTATTTATCTCTCTCTCTTACTCCCTCTCTCTCTCTCTCTCTTTCTCTCTCTCTCACCCCACTCTCTCTCTCCCTACCTCTCTCTCTCTCTCTCTCTCTCTCTCTCTCTCTCTCTCTCTTTCTCTCTCTCTCTGTCTCTTTCTCTCTCTCTCTTTCTCTCTCTCTCCCCTTCTGTCTCTCTCCCCCTCCCTCTCTCTATCCCTCTCCCTCTCCCTCTCTCTCTCTCTCTATCCCTCTCCCTCCCTCCCTCCCTCACTTCCGTTGCTCCTGCTCTCGTTCCTTCTCTCCTTCAGTTCTATTCAGTGGTGCTTTATTGGCTGTACTATGAAACTGCAAAAACACGTTGCCAATGCTATATAATACCAAGCTACCTAAGTCTTACACATGGAGACATAGCAAAAATGAAAATAATAACAACAACAACAATAATAGTAATAATAATAATAATCATAACAATAATAATCATAATAATCACATTATAATTTAATGGGACCATTTCAGGGTGTTTAACTGGAGTTTAAACCCCTAAACCTTATTTCACAGATTTGGATCGCTTTTCCGGTTGTTATATAGTTTTGTGGTCTAGAGATTTGAACCTGAGGTTTAAGCCCCAGTTAAGCATGTTGCAGTTAACGCAATTAGTCCCATCACAGTTTATTATAATTGTTATAAACATTATTAATACTATTATAAATTTTTACTGTCAGATATCACCATGTCTCTCTCCCCTCTCTTCTATCTCTATCCTCCCTCTTCTCCTCTTCTCCCCCTCTCTCCCTTCCCCTCTCCTCTCTCTCCCTCCACCCCTCTCTCTTTCTCTCCCTCCGCCTCCCTTTCTCTCCTGTTATGTGTCCGTTTGAAGTGTTGTGCTCGGTGATGTATTCCTTATTTAAAGGCTGTATCTGCTATGAGTAATTAAAGCAGATGCTTCCTTTGATGATGACAAGAGCGCATTCATTTGCACACACGCACGCCACACTGATATATTCTGAAGCTTGTGCACGCGGAGACACACAAACGCTTTGACACGCAGATATGTTCAGAAGCTGACATGCGTGCACACACACACAAACACACACACACTCTTTCACACACACACACACACGCTATTCTGATATATTCAGAAGCTTACACACACACACACACACACACATGCAGACACACGCACACTGTCTCACACACACATGCAGACACACGCACACACTCTCTCACACACACATGCAGACACACGCACACACTCTCTCACACACACACACACACACAGGCTCTTGTGCTGCTGCAGATTAGCTGCAGCCACACGCACTCACGCAGGTAGGAAGGCTGGTGTAAGTGGCCCAGTGTCTGCTGTTCAGTTTGCATGACTGTGACCAGCCAGGAAAGCATAGCTAAAAATATCGCTCCACAGGCTTTGCTTCTACAGATTTGCGGTTCAAATTTCTGCCCTTTTCCCGTCTCTGATGCTGTGTGGAAAACGCTGTCAAAAGTCCATCCACGTTTATTTTAAGTTCTTCTGCCTGCCGCTTCTTAAAAGTGGTGCGATCACGCACCTTCCATTTTAAATGAGTCTGCAGTGAACCCCGGACTGCTGCCATTGGCGAAGCTTGCGACTAATTTTCCGGAATGTTCCCTCTCGTTCTTCACACCTGTCTCTCTGACGTTTGCTGGGACAACAGGGTTGGTGCCTTTTTTTTTCAAAAAGTGCCGCGGGACCATTAATGCCCGTCACGCTTGGAGACTTTCTACAGCACAGCACCCCCCCCGTCTCCATCCCGTAATTGTGTTTAATTAAAACTTCCCATTTCTGAGTTTTCGTATATTTTAATTTCATTGGACTGATGAACAGTGGCAGTCTGGTGCAGTGCATAGCACTGTCACCTCACAGTGAGAAGGTACCACAGTGCATGTTCTCCCTCTGTCCGTGACCCCCCAGCCTGAATTACCATCTACTGCGATCAGCCTAAATTACCATCTACTGCGATCAGCCTAAATGACCATCTACTGCGCTCAGCCTAAATTACCATCTACTGCGCTCAGCCTGAATTACCATCTACTGCAATCAGCCTAAATTACCATCTACTACGCTCAGCCTAAATTACCATCTACTGCAATCAGCCTAAATTACCATCTACTGCGCTCAGCCTAAATTACCATCTACTGCAATCAGCCTAAATTACCATCTACTATGCTCAGCCTAAATTACCATCTACTGCAATCAGCCTAAATTACAATCTACTGCAATCAGCCTAAATTACAATCTACTGCCCTCAGCCTAAATTACCATCTACTGCACTCAGCCTAAATTACCATCTACTGCGCTCAGCCTAAATTACCATCTACTGCCCTCGGCCTAAATTACCCTCTACTGCAATCAGCCTAAATTACCATCTACTGCACTCAGCCTAAATTATCATCTACTGCCCTCAGCCTAAATTACCATCTACTGCCCTCAGCCTAAATTACCATCTACTGCACTCAGCCTAAATTATCATCTACTGCACTCAGCCTAAATTACCATCTACTGCACTCAGCCTAAATTACCATCTACTGCACTCAGCCTAAATTATCATCTACTGCACTCAGCCTAAATTATCATCTACTGCCCTCAGCCTAAATTACCATCTACTGCACTCAGCCTAAATTACCATCTACTGTAATCAGCCTAAATTACCATCTACTGCAATCAGCCTAAATTACCATCTACTGCACTCAGCCTAAATTACCATCTACTGCCCTCAGCCTAAATTACAATATACTGCCCTCAGCCTAAATTACCATCTACTGCCCTCAGCCTAAATTACCATCTACTGCGCTCAGCCTAAATTACCATCTACTGTGCTCAGCCTAAATTACCATCTACTGCAATCAGCCTAAATTACCATCTACTGCGCTCAGCCTAAATTACCATCTACTGCACTCAGCCTAAATTATCATCTACTGCGCTCAGCCTAAATTACCATCTACTGCCCTCAGCCTAAATTACCATCTACTGCACTCAGCCTAAATTACCATCTACTGCAATCAGCCTAAATGACCATCTACTGCAATCAGCCTAAATTACCATCTACTGCAATCAGCCTAAATTACCATCTACTGCACTCAGCCTAAATTACCATCTACTGCCCTCAGCCTAAATTACCATCTACTGCCCTCAGCCTAAATTACCATCTACTGCCCCCAGCCTAAATTACCATCTACTGCAATCAGCCTAAATTACCATCTACTGCGCCCAGCCTAAATTACCATCTACTGCGCTCAGCCTAAATTACCATCTACTGCGCTCAGCCTTAATTACCCTCTACTGCACTCAGCCTAAATTACCATCTACTGCCCTCAGCCTAAATTACCATCTACTGCACTCAGCCTAAATTACCCTCTACTTGCGCTCAGCCTAAATGACCATCTGCTGCAATCAGCCTAAATTACCATCTACTGCTGTCAGCCTAAATTACCCTCTACTGCGCTCAGCCTAAATTACCATCTACTGCAATCAGCCTAAATTACCATCTACTGCCCCCAGCCTAAATGACCATCTACTGCGCTCAGCCTAAATTATCATCTACTACAATCAGCCTAAATTACCATTTACTGCCCTCCGCCTAAATTACAATCTACTGCAATCAGCCTAAATTACAATCTACTGCCCTCAGCCTAAATTACCATCTACTGCGCTCGGCCTAAATTACCATCTACTGCAATCAGCCTAAATTACCATCTACTGCCCTCAGCCTAAATTACAATCTACTGCAATCAGCCTAAATTACAATCTACTGCTCTCAGCCTAAATTACCATCTACTGCGCTCGGCCTAAATTACCATCTACTGCAATCAGCCTAAATTACCATCTACTGCACTCAGCCTAAATTACCATCTACTGCGCTCAGCCTAAATTACCATCTACTGCAATCAGCCCAAATTACCATCTACTGCGCTCAGCCTAAATTACCATCTACTGCCCTCAGCCTAAATTACCATCTACTGCCCTCGGCCTAAATTGCCATCTACTGCGCTCAGCCTAAATTACCATCTACTGCGCTCAGCCTAAATTACCATCTACTGCGCTCAGCCTAAATTACCATCTACTGCAATCAGCCTAAATTACCATCTACTGCGGAACAGATTAGCTTAGAGGAGTCTGATTTTGTATAGAAAGGTACAGTATCACAACATTTCTTTACATTTTAAGTGTTCTGGAAAGGAGAGAGGGGGGGGGAAATAAAGGTGTTTTCTATTTTGGTTTCTCTCTCTCTCTTTTTTTTGTGTACATTGTGACTATAAAAAACTGCTCAATTACAGTATGAGGGGCTAATCAGTCATTTATGTGTTGGTATCGGCACAGCATGTCTTTTTTTCACAAGCTCACTCCCCTGATTTATATCCACACGGCAGGTCTTTTTAACAAGCCTGCTCACTACCATAATTTATATCGGCACGGCAAGTCTATTTAACAAACTTGCTGTCCTCATTTATATGAGCGGGACAAGTCCTTTCAACCAACGCTCTTCCCTCATTTATATGAGCACGGCAAGTTACTCCCCTCATTTATATCAGCACGGCAACATGGGCGACATAGCTCAGGAGGTAAGAGCGGTTGTCCGGCAGTCGGAGGGTTGCCGGTTCGATCCCCCGCCCTGGGCGTGTCGAAGTGTCCCTGAGCAAGACACCTAACAGCTAATTGCTCCCAACGAGCTGATTGGTACCTTGTATGGCAGCCTTTCACCGTGTGTGTGTGTGTGTGTGTGTGTGTGTGTGTGTGTATGTATGGGTGAATGAGAGGCATCGATTGTAAAGCGCTTTTATCAGTATGCCAAGTCACTCTCCTCATTTATATGAGCGTGGCAAGTCTTTTTAACAAACTCACTTGCTGCCCTCACTTATACCGACATGGCGAGGCTGTCTTTTTTTACTTTGAAAAATCAATGTTTCTCACTACAGAAAAACTAAACAAAAACAAATAAACACCAAGTAAAAATAGCATGATGCAATCATGTATGATATATTGTTTATGTTGTTGAGTGGATGTATGGTATATTGTTTAATGTTGTTTGATGGCTGTATGGTATATTGTTTAAGTTTGTTTGATGGATGTATGGTATATTGTTTAATGTTATTTGATGGCTGTATGGTATATTGTTTAAGATTGTTTGATGGATGTATGGTATATTGATGAATGTTGTTTGGTTGCTGTATGGTATATTGTTTAATGTTGTTTGGTGGCTATATGGTATATTGATGAATGTTGTTTGATAGCTGTGTTTTGTATTGTTTAACGTTGTTTGATGGCTGTATGGTATATTGTTTTAGTTTGCTTGTTGGCTACATGGTATATTGTTTAAGGTTGTTGAATGGATGTATGGTATATTGGCTAAGGTTGTTTGATAGCTGTGTGGTATATTGTGTAATGTTATTGAATGGATGTGTGGTATATTGTGTAATGTTGTTGAGTGATTGTATGGTATATTGTTTAATGTTGTCGAATGGATGTATGGTATATTGGTTAAGTTTGTTTGACTGTGTGCTATATTGTTTAAGGTTGTTGAATGGATGTATGGTATATGGTTTAAGGTTGTTCGATGGATGTATGGTATATTGTTTAATTTTGTTGAATGGATGTGCAGTATATTGTTTAATTTTGTTGAATGGATGTATGTTATATTGCTTAATGTTGAATGGATGTATGGTATATTGTTTAATTTTGTTGAATGGACATGCAGTATATTGTTTAATGTTGTTGAATGGACATGCAGTAGGCTATATTGTTTAATGTTGTTGAATGGATGTGCAGTATATTGTTTAATTTTGTTGAATAGATGTATGTTATATTGCTTAATG
This sequence comes from Anguilla anguilla, assembly GCF_013347855.1. Classification (NCBI taxonomy): domain Eukaryota; kingdom Metazoa; phylum Chordata; class Actinopteri; order Anguilliformes; family Anguillidae; genus Anguilla; species Anguilla anguilla. The sequence continues at coordinate 80,941,086 of NC_049201.1, read as the reverse complement.
TTGTTGAATGGATGTATGGTATATTGTTTAATTTTGTTGAATGGACATGCAGTATATTGTTTAATGTTGTTGAATGGACATGCAGTATATTGTTTAATGTTGTTGAATGGATGTGCAGTATATTGTTTAATTTTGTTGAATGGATGTGCAGTATATTGTTTAATTTTGTTGAATAGATGTATGTTATATTGCTTAATGTTGTTGAATGGATGTATGGTATATTGTTTAATTTTGTTGAATGGACATGCAGTAGCCTATATTGTTTAATGTCGCTGAGTGGATGTGCAGTATATTGTTTAATGTTGCTGAATGGATGTGCAGTATATTGTTTAATTTTGTTGAATGGATGTGCAGTATATTGTTTAATGTCGCTGAGTGGATGTGCAGTATATTGTTTAATGTTGTTGAATGGATGTGCAGTATATTGTTTAATGTCGCTGAGTGGATGTGCAGTATATTGTTTAATGTTGTTGAATGGATGTGCAGTATATTGTTTAATGTTGTTGAATGGATGTGCAGTATATTGTTTAATGTTGTTGAATGGATGTGCAGTATATCTGATACGGCTCCTTGCCTGTCCCTGTCCTTCGGCTTTTCTGACCCCTTACTGTTCACTCGCAGATACCTGATGGACGGGGCGGAGTCCAGCTCAGAGGGGAGCGAGGCAGAGGAGGAGGAACAGAGCGAAGAGGAAAGGGAGAAAGGGGTAAATGTTATGAGCATTGCACAACACTAATCAATGAGATATGGTATTGGGGGGAGGGGGAATTTGAGCTCTGGATGCCGTAGCAACATAGCAACATCACAAACGACGGCCATTTTAGAAGAGCAGGAAATACAAGGCAGTACTTGGACAAAGGGCAAAGAGAGGACGTATTGTCCAGGGGTGCAATGAGGTCATAATTGACCATAGATATTATGTACGCATGAATCCTCTTAGCCATTTCAGTGCAATCTGGTGCATACAGGAAGTGGTATGTTCTGTAGGGGAAGACATTTTTTATTTATTTGTTTATTATTTTTTTGGCTGTTCTTAACTGTCAGGTCTTTGGCTTGATTTTCTTTATTTCTGATGTCATATGTAAGGTTTGGTTAAATTACTAAATATTCTCTCTTTTGGACTGGGTCAGCAGCAGGAGGAGGTGTTGACTGTGATGTCTGAGAAAAGAGAGTGAGAGACAGATTGAGAGAAAGAGAGTTTTTTTTTTTTTTTCTTCCCCAGTTCATGTTCCTTGATAGCTGAGGAGAAATTCATCAAATGTGCATTCATGCTCTCTCTCTCCGCCCCCCTCCTCACCTCTCCCTCTCTCTCTCTCTCTCTCTCTCTCTCTCTCTTTACCCCACCCTCCCTCCACCCAGAAAGGGAAAGCTCAAAAGGAGGTTAAGCAAGCCACGCCCAAAAAGCTTCCGGTGAAGAGAGAAGAGGGAGATGAGGAGGACGAGTTTGGGGGCTCCACGGACGTGGAAGAAGCAGGTCGATCATTTGCCGCCCACCTCTTTCTGTCCGAAACCACTTGGCATCGTTCTGTGTCTAGCGCGTAGACCTCCTTACTGTTATAGCGGCCATCTTGCTTTGGGGGTGTCTGCTTACACCCCTTCGGCTCTTGTAAATGTTTATCCAAGTGAAACCACTGTGAGCGAGTGTGTAAAGGAACAGTGAGGAGGAAGACCAGTATTCCTTCGCAGCCGTTTTAGCTGAGTGTGTTTAACTACTTTCATGTGAATGAAAGCACTTGTGGACAGTGCAGGACGGAGGCCTGGGAGAGAGGAGAGAAGAGAAAGGGGGAATGAGAGAAAAAAAGCAATATATCTGAAGTGCAGTTCAAGAGGGAGGGAGATGGAGAGGGGGGGGGGGGTGGTAGGTCTGAATTCCTTAATTAGAAAGTGCCCATGTTGCACCTGAGACATGGATCGAGGGATGAGGAAGAGTGGAAGGGGGGAGAGGGGCGGGACAGATGGAGGATGAAAGGACTGAGGGGAGAGGGGTACGATGGGGGTGAAGTGGACATCTGCGTGCGACAACAGGAGGCGAAGAGTGGGGAGGAGAGAGGGTATTATTCCTATTGTGTCAGGTGTTGTTGGGGGGGGGGTCTAAAGGTCTATAACAGTGCATGTCCAGTGCAGAGGCGAAAGCAGCGCGATGTCATGCCTCACGTTCATTTCCTACGGGACGAGCGGCAATCGGCCCCGCAATGCATTCTGGTAGCGGCGCGCCGAAGCGACGGGTAGCAGCGCGACGAAAAAGCTGAGCAGAGCTGAACTTTATGCAAATGAATCCGTCGAGCGCGTTCCATTGAGCCAGTCAGGTGACGGCTGCGCTGCTGTTTCTTCAGCCGGCTAGCCAAAATCTTGTTTGGTTAAAAAAAAAAAAAAAAAAGTTCCGCGCATTTTGAGGGTGGAGGAAAAACTCATAATTTCTGTAGCTGCATTCCCGGTGTCATACGAGGTAGAGAGCAGCTATTACCAGCTTCTTGTTGCGGTCCATGTCGGGTTTGAGATGCATTGTGATGTTATCTGGATTTAAAATCGGCGGCGGATTATCCGGTTCGACATACGATAGCTAGCTAGCTTGTTAACTTGGCACTAACTCCGCTAGCCCTCGCCCAAAAACTTAAACAAATGAAGTCAGTTGTACTTGGAGAGTAATGTTACTTTTATTCTGGTTATTCCACTCCCTTGCAAGCTTATTAGACAAAGCATATTGTGATGCTCCTGTATTTATACGCGTCGCATGAACGGGAACACGTTTTCAGCAGGACTTCGTAACACCCACCAGCGCCTGCCGCATTTTTTTGTTTTTGACACGCCCCCCGAGCAGCCAGGCGACGTGAAGCGACGCGCCGGCACGCGTCGTTTGACGCTGCGGTGGACGTTCGCCGTAAGGGACTCTACGCACCCCCTTCCGTGGAGATGAACAGAATTCGGTAGGATGAAGCGACGGGGACCAGCGAAAGGGTCTTTGGCGTAAGCCCCCCCCAAGCGCTACAGAAATGGAAGAAGAGCGTAAATTTCGCTACGCGAGCAGGTCGGGTTGTCAGGGTGAGGGAGAAGAGAGGGGGGGTAGAGGAGAGGGGGGGTAGAGGGGAGGGGGGAAGGGGGAAGGGGGGGTAGAGGGGAGGGGGGAAGGGGGAAGGGGGAAGGGGGGGAGAGAGAAGGGGGGAGGGGGAGGGGGGAAGGGAGAAGGGCAGGGAGATGGGGGGGCAGAGGTAGAGGGGGGGAAGGGAGAAGGGGGGGCAGAGGTAGAGGGGAGGGGGGCAGGGAGATGGGGGGGGCAGAGGTAGGGGGGAGGGGGGCAGGGAGATGGGGGAGCAGAGGTAGAGGGAGGAAGGGATAAGGGGGGGCAGAGGTAGAGGGGAGGGGGGCAGGGAGAAGAGGAGGCGGATGTCGGAGTGGTTAAAGCACAGGAAGAAGGGATGAAGTGGAGAGGGCTCAGCGGAAGAGAGCGGGAGAGTGAAGACGGGAGGAAATGAGTGCGGAGGGACTTGGGCATGTTTCTCATTTCTATGCTAATGCGAGGGGCAGCCGGGCCAGGCTGGCGCGCGCTTACGCCGCTCGGGCCCGCGTGACCTGCCACACCGCGCCCGCCTGCCACATCGCGCCCGTGTGACCTGCCACCCGCGCCCGCCTGCCACCCGCGCCCGCCTGCCACCCGCGCCAGGTCCTCCAGCCGTACCGCCGCTTAGCATGCGGAGTCGCAGCCACGGACCTCACAAACTGCATCCGTGATGCGCTTATACGCAGCGGCTGTGCTTTACAGGGTCAATCTCAGTGTGTGTGTGTGTGTGTGTGTGTGTGTGTGTGTGTGTGTCTTGTGTGTCTTGTGTGTGTGTGTGTGTGTGTGTGTGTGTGTGTGTGTGTGTGTGTGTGTGTGAGATTACCTAGAAGAGCGGACTCTGGACTCCCAAACGGCACTCTGTCAGCGCCATTTTGTCTGAAGATCTGAAAACATTCAGAGTGACAAATGTGCAGTAATGGAGGGAATCAGGAAGGGGGAAAATACTTTTTCACAGCACTGTATGATTGGTGTTTGTGCACTTATATTATGCTTGTTATAAAAACTGTTTAAATAAATGCAAAGACGGGAAGACGCTATTAAACGTGCATTTGACAGTAGGGTTGTGTGAAACAAACTGCTCAGTAGGAACTGTACGTAGTGTTTAGTGTTGGTCTGGTGCAAATTTGAGCCCACAGTATCGATTTGGTGCGTGAAATACGTAGGCTAAACAACATTCTTGTTGGTTTATAACATACCTGGCGGTTACACGGTAAGATATGGCAATAATACGTGTCTTAGTTGTATAACAGAGACAGTATCCATGAAATATGGCTATTTAAATACGTCCACATCATACAGATAGATATATTTCAATTTAATTTGTATGACATATTATCAAATGAGGGCTGCTGCTGCTCAGTTCAAAAACTTTATTTGTTTAGCAAATCACGCGTCTCGCTTTCACAAGAGGAAAGCGTGCACGCCGATTGCCTAACGCGTTCATTTATTAAACTGAAATTCCTTTAGCGTCATAGTCAAGTGAGAACATAACATAGCAACACTTCAGGGCAGTTTATTCAGTTTACTGGAGACCATGCACATCATAATCATCATCATCATAACAATCAGCAGTGCAATCAGACCCTGGCGCTCACTGCCTACGCACTGCGGGGGTGGGGGGGGGTGTCAAATAAACGACTTCCCGTTCATGTCACTATAAATATATGGCCTGTTATTTTAACGGTATAGTTTATTAGGCCCCCATTATTACCCACATCAGACATCTAAGGATTGTGTAACTCAGACATCATATGATCTTCTAGCTATTCTTCTTGTGTTTACAAAAAACAAAAAAAACAAATGAGGCTCCTCAGAAATGCACCTTAAAGGGCCAACTCGTTCACAAACGATCCACCGTGTGTAAAACTAAAGCAACTTCCACGTTGCCAGACGTGCACTGAATCCCCTCTGAATGAGGATTTAGTTTTTTTGGTGGCGTGGTTTTAGGAGTGCCTGGTACTTAGTGTTGTTTGTTCTGATTTCCGTTTTGGACAGTTGCAGGTTTGCGTGTGTAGTCCCACAGGTAACGAGTAGATGATAATCGCGTCTCCGTTGTTAAAACTTTCCCCTCTTGTCTCCGATGTGCACAGGGAACGACGACTCTGGGATGGACACCGAGGACGAGCTGAAGAGGTGAGAGAGGGGTTTTTTTGGGGGTGTCTCGTTTTTACGGCGCCTTTGAGCACTGCCGTGTGCTGCTGTCCCCCCCCCCCTTCAGAGGGACCCACAGGAGGATGGGGGACACGCTCTGTTCGGACGCAGAAAACATTGAAGTCGTGTAACTGAATAACGTCAACTCACAATCAGGCAGTGTTGACTGACCGACCACTGACCGTTACAAACCTGCTAATGTCGGTAGTACTGACTCTCAGGGTGATTCAGGCAGTGTTGACTGACCGACCACTGACCGTTACAAACCTGCTAATGTCGGTAGTACTGACTCTCAGGGTGATTCAGGCAGTGTTAACTGACCGACCATTGACCGTTACAAACCTGCTAATGTCGGTAGTACTGACTCTCAGGGTGATTCAGGCAGTGTTGACTGACCGACCACTGACCGTTACAAACCTGCTAATGTCGGTAGTACTGACTCTCAGGGTGATTCAGGCAGTGTTGACTGACCGACCACTGACCGTTACAAACCTGCTAATGTCGGTAGTACTGACTCTCAGGGTGATTCAGGCAGTGTTAACTGACCGACCACTGACCGTTACAAACCTGCTAATGTCGGTAGTACTGACTCTCAGGGTGATTCAGGCAGTGTTAACTGACCAATCAGTGACCGTTAGAAACCTGCTAATCACAGTAGTCTCCCATACACCTGGCCCACACCACTGGCCTCCCCGGCTTCATATCTGGTCGTAGAAGCCCAGGGGCTGCTGTCTCGTTGCACTTCAGCGCCCCCTCTGGCCATCAGGCCACACTGCGGTCTGACTGAGCACGCTGCGCGTGAAGGGGCTCCTGCAGGGGGCGGGGTTAACGGGGGTTAACCGGCGGACTGCGAAAGGAGGAGGCGGCGGAATCGCGGATCAGCCGCGCGCACTCGTCTGCCGCCGGGGCTGATGGGAGAAAAGCGGCGGGGGCCGCACGGCGGTGGCTGCACTGGGCCGAGCGTTTGTGGGTCTCTCCCTCCACCAGGGCGGAGAGCGAGAGCCGGCGGAGGAGAGGGCCGGAGGGCGCGGGCGGGGGGGCCGGGGGGGCCAGCGAGGACCCCTACGCCGGGTCGACGGACGAGAACACCGACGCAGAGGCCGAAGAGGACAAACCCATCCCCGACCTTCCAGGTGTGTTTCTCTCTCTTTGTCTCTCTCTCTCTCTCTCTCTCTGTCTCTCACTCACTCACTCACTCATTCTCTTTCTCTCTCTGTCTCTCACTCACTCACTCATTCTCTTTCTCTCTCTGTCTCATTCACTCACTCATTCTCTTTCTCTCTTTCTATCTCACTCACTCATTCTCTTTCTCTGTCTCTCACTCACTCATTCTTTCTCTTTCTATCTCACTCACTCACACACTCATTCTCTTTCTCTCTATCTCTCACACATACAGGTCTGTTATAAATAATTATGCAGTTACTTGCGAAAGACCATGATAAATGAGCTTTTATAGTGTTAATAAATGTTATCAACGTTCATGAATGAGTTTTCTTAGTGGGATGATATAGAGGAATTTTTTTCACCGTGGTTTTTCTCATCCTTATATTTCTCCTCAGCCACAGATAAATTTTCTCTCGTTACGGTTTCTTAATGGAAATATTTTCCGGGTTTAGTCAGCTTTGTGGAGCACATCGGCAGATTAATTTTTACATTCAGTAAAACTCGAGCAGCTGATTGGTGTATCCAGTCAAAACGGGTTCCTCTGGCCTATTTCGTCCCACCAATAATAAAATCGTTCATCAAGTGCATTTATTAACAATAATTTATAGTTTACATTTGCTTTTTTGCTATATGCGTAACTATTTATAACACAAGCTGTTGTGTTTTGATATCGTTGTATACACGTTTACATAAATTGTATTACGTGGAGATAATGGTCAATGCGTAAACTACCTTAAATTTCAGTTTCAGCCAGTCAAATATGTCAAACCGCACAAGGTGAAGTTAGTAGTACAAGCCTATGTGAAAGTCAAAGCATGAAAACTCACCACTAACTTAGATAACATTACATTATTTCACTAGCCCAGAAAATCTTTGGTTAGTAACATTAGTGAGCACCCTAGCAGGCTCGGTTTTATTAGTTATACCCTCTGGGAAGTTCTTGTTGCAGACAGGTGTGTGAATAAAACTGTAAAAAGGCCATACGAGAGCATCATAATTCCATTCAAATCATCAGGAGCAGCTAGAATAATGACTGCGGTCTTGAGTAAATTGTAATTACAAAATACTGGTATTGACCAGTGTGGAGATCTCTGTGGGTTTGCGACACTATGAGGCCAGTTAAACCGAACACGATAAGCCAAACGCAAAACCGGCATTCTTCCCAAAAATAACACACAGCTTTCATACATTTCACGTTGACAAACCAATGTTAATCAACGTTAACCAACTGTTACTACAGTTCTTACGCTCATGAGTTCACATATCTGACATTCTACCGTAAAAGAAAGGTGGCGTCAAGAAAGAAAGGAAGATTTTTAAGTCAGACGAGCGATGGGAGCATTGCGATGCATTTTCGGCAGTCTTGTTGGCTCCGTTGGAGGGAGGAAAATGGAGGGACTGGGGGAGTTTTGATGCTCCCTTCACTCGCTTAATTTGTATTTGGAATATCCCAGCTAGTGGCAGCCATCTTGTATCCGGGTAACTTTGGGGATTTCCCCCCTGCAGTTGAGGGCGAGTGAGCATGAAGAAGCAAGCAACGGGGCCTCTCTCTCTTTCCCTCCCTCCCTCCCTCCCTCCATCTCTCCCAGACTTCCTGACTGGAAAACGTTTCTTCCTGTACGGCAAGTTCCCCCCGAGCGAGAGGAGGCTGTTGCTGCGGTACATCGTCGCGTTCAACGGGTGAGTGGGCGGGCGAGCGAGCGAGCGAGCGAGACGGCGGGCGAGCGAGCAGCCGGAGAGACGCCGCGGCTGCTCTCTCTCTCTCGCTCTCCTCCCCAAATTCATATCCTGTCTCCCGCACCGTGACGTTGTCGCGGCCAAGGGAGCGAGAACGGCATTATGGGAGATTGCGTTTTGAGGAAACACGACAGCAAACGTATTTTAGTGCATTTGTAGCACGGGCACTTGCTATGTTAAAGACAGGGCTCTACGGTGCTCTCATTTTAGGAGCATTTGCTCCTGTGATTTGATGTGTGCTAACTGGACAAGCACGACTACTGATTGGGATACATTAGTGTGTGCTCCTGGAATTTTCTAAACAAAATTTTAAAACAAATAATAGTAGCATAGAGCCCTGAAGGAAGATCCATGTACTACTGCATTTGTACTACAATAAGAAATCTTTAAAAATGGAAAGGTATAAGATGAATGTACACGTGTGTCTTTCAGCTCTGTGGAAGACTATATGAGTGAGAAGGTCCAGTTTGTCATCACCAGCGAAGGGTGGCACGACTCCTTTGAGGATGTGAGTGGGATTCTCTTTTTTCCAGTCCTCTTTCTCCGCCCCCCCCTCTCTCCCCCCCCCCCCCCCCCCCCCCCCCCTTCTCTCTGTCTCTTCCGTAAACCTCTCGCTTCCTGTCTCCTCCGTGCAGCGCGGTATGTTGTCGCTAACCGGGAACACGCTCTCCGCAAAATCCCCCACCGCAAAATTGTGGCGCTTTTGTGAGAGGCAGGTATGAAAAGGTATGAAGAAGAGGGTCAGGGACACTGAAGTCGACACTGTAGGGGCCACCTTTGTGTCCATTGTGCGAACGGAGATGTATTTATTAATTTTTTTCCATTATCACGCGGTTATGAGCCTGACGAGTGAGACTACCCACTCCCCTCAGCGGGGTGTGTTTATTTATATTAACAGACAGGATGGCATCGCCCACACGCTGTTCTCAGGTTCAGTCTGAAGTGAAGGAAAAGGAGACAGACAGACAGACAGACAAAGACAGACAGACAGCTCACCTGTAACCTGTTGAGGTCCCTGTCAGGCCATCTCAGCTGCTGGCTGGTCAGCAGGAAGACGGTGTTTGTGTCTTCCTGCTGACACTTCCTGTTATGATGCTGTTGTCCTTGCACAGAATTCCTTTCTTTCCAGACTTTTTTTTTTCTTTTACAGTCCTCCTTCTGTTTTCACGTTTCTCTTAACATCCGAAGCATCTAACACTTCTTTGACTTAAATAAAAACTGTGTGTTTGGAAGACTCGCTGTCCTTTTTATGTGCCAAGACTGGAAGACAGACCCGCTCTTCCCATATTCCTTTATCATTTTCACTCCTTTAAATAATTGTCTCTTCTTTTACATCGGTCTCTCCCTCCCTCTCTCTCTCTCTTCCCTCTCTTCTCCTCTCCTCTCCTGTCCTCTCCTCCCCTCCCCCAGGCCCTGATGGAGAACGGCGGTCTGAGTTTTGTGAAGCCCAGCTGGATATTCTCCATTAACGAGCGTCAGAAGATGCTGCCGTACCAGCCTTACACCGTGGTCCCCTGAGCGCCCGGGCCTAGGACCCAGGATCAGCGGAGCAAGCCCCCGCCCCGCGCCCACCAACCCCCCAGCCATTTAGGGGGTAGGGGGAGGGGTTGTTCCTAAGCTGGTCCAGAACTCTTGCTTTGGGGTAACATTCAACTTCAAAGGGTTTTGGGGCTTCCAAGTTCCCAGCTAGGCCACTCACTGCTGAGGCAAACGACTTTACCCAGAATGCACCAGTAACCCAACCACCTCCTCCCTCCCCCACCACCCCCCCCCCTAGCAAATGACTTGTGACTGCAGACTGATGCCGTTTGACTAATTGGCAATAATTCCACCCACACACACACACACACACAGTGCAGACTCATTACGTGGCCATCCACACCCTGCTTTTCCTCATTGGCTGTATTCTGCTGTCGCCGTGGAAACGGACAGAGACGGTGGTAGTAGTGGCTGGCGGGTTTTACATGGTGGAGGCCGAAATGTAACCTGCTAAATCAGGCTTTGGGTTCAACCTGTTCTAACGTGTTTAAGCTCGATCAGCACAGCCTGCCTTGAGTTGTCTTGAGTCATCCACTTCGCAAATAATCAGTCTTAACAGTGCCTATGTTCCGTTTCTGTGCGTATTTATGCAGCTCAATTGAAAGCTGCAGCGTTCTCTTTTCCTTTCTTTCCGAATGTAAATGATAGGGCGGTCATCAGTGAAATAAATGTAGCATCTCAATTCTAGCTGTGTATCACACCAGAAAACAACTCTTCAGGCAATTGCTGCTTTTCCAGTGGCATTTGAACTCCGGTCTGTTGAGATCACATTAATGGATCATATGTCTGCAGTTTTGACACAAGCCATTATTCCACAAATAATCTTAGTGAGTATATGATTTTGTGATGCACAGAAAATTAGTGGCACCACAAAAAACGAATAATTTGCGTTGAAAATTGATTATCCAGGTCAATTAAGTCTTTGACAGTATGAAGATCAATGGAAACGGGCTAAGAGCGTTCTGTGTCAGGGTTGCAGTCAATTCACTTCCTGTTCAGAAAGTGAATTTGAATTGAATTCACAAATTGATAAATGGACGTGCCTCTCTATGAGGATTTTTCCCCCGGCTCGCAGGCACTGGCGCCGTGGGCTATGCGTGGCAAATCGTGGTCACTCACTCACTCACTCACTGACTCGCGGACGATCTGAGAGGGACGTTTCGTGGGACGCGTGCGCAGGCGGTGGCAGCTAAAACGTGTCTGCAGAAGTGAGTTGCAGCGCCGTGGATCTGGACGGTTCCTTGCTTGTGTGGATTAACGGTTCGAATGATTTCAGTTAAGCTGAAGTGACTGAATGAAGATGGGGTGGTGTGAAAGGAGGGCCTAGCCAGGCCGCCAGCCTCTGTCGTGTGAGGGGTTTGGAGTGGAGTGGGGGGGGGGGGGGGGGGGGGGGTCTGAGAACCATCTGCAGCCAAAGACGTAGATCCCAGGGTGGGAGGGGACTGCGGGGAAAACATCAAATGCCCCCCCCCCCTTCCCTCGCCCGGTATTATCATGTTGTATTCGGTGCTTCCGTTAGTGTCCCCCCCACAACCCACAACCCCCCCCCCCCCCCCCTCTGAAATGAGATCTGCTTCCTTGTCTGCAGCTCTGCCCCTCCCCCCAGCATAGATTCACAACCTGCAAAATGGGCGGAGCCATCACTTGCTCACCGTCAGCTGCCTTTTGAGTGGTGGAAACATACTGTTCTGCTTGGGATAGCAGGGTCCTGATTGGCTCACGTGGCGACTGACAGCTGAACGGAATCCTCAGTATTTTGCCACGACCTCCTCCGTTCACCGTTACCGGCGTCTCCACATTGGCTGGCTGTTTTTTTTTTTTAGCCTATCAGAAAGCAGAGATTCCTCACAGTTACTGAAGGTTGAGTAATGCAGCAGTTGAGCTGTGAATATCGAGTGGCTGACATGGCCATGAACTGTTTGTAACATGGGTGCCGGATTTTGTACTGTTACTAGTTTTTATAATGTTTGTTTGTTTTCATTTTCCAGAAGAAAATAGTTTTTTTATGAAGCTCCTAGATAGCTGTAGTATCTTGTTTCTTTTTCTCATTTTATTAATGCTTTTCATTGTTTGAAATACGAGAGAAAAATGTTAGATGGATGAGGGATGTTTGGGGCTTCTATTGTATCGACTTTCTTAGCTTCACTGTGGAAAAATTATCCAAGGGATTTTTTTTTCACCTCTTGCCAAGACTTCCATGGTTTATTCTTTTTTTATGTCTGCTTTGTGTGTTTGTCTTTATATTCTTGATTAAAAGGAAAGAATTTTGAAATAAAATAAAAAAGCATTCTTTTTTATTGTTGAATTGTCTTTTTTTCCTCCTCCTCACTTAGTCAATCTCCATTCATTTCTTTGTATTCTTCCTGTCTGCCTCTTCCCTCTTTCTTTTAATCTTTCCCCTGCAGAGCATCTTATCTCTAGAGTGTACGTCGTACACTTCAGCCAAGAGGGGCAGTAAGAGAAAGATCAGGGGGACCGGTTTTAAGTTACATTTACTTATATTTTCGTTTATTATCAGGCGACAGTAACTTTAAGAACAACATGCAATTTTTAAGTATATTCACTGAATTTATTTTTTTTGCATTTAAACCCCAGTTTGTCACACCTGACCAGCTCAACAAGGTTTCTAGCTGTTGAGTGAGGTTTGCTTTGTTAGGGTTGGAGTGAAAACCTACAGGACGGTAGATCTCTAGCTGTTGAGTGAGGTTTGCTTTGTTAGGGTTGGAGTGAAAACCTACAGGATGGGGTGCTGAGGTTGAAGGTTATAATGTACTGAAAACTGTGGTATCGGTTAGGCTGAGAGCTGAGCTGCATTTTTGTTGGTTTTATTCAGACACTCAAATTGAGCTTTCCCCTCCCCCTCCTCTGTGGAGCAGATCCAGGGCAGCGCTCGCGGGTTCCTCTGGGCCGTGAAGACGCCGTCCTTGAGAGGGAAGAGGTGAGATTAAAAAGCCGTCTGCCGGCGAGGCGAGCAAGACAAATCTGTGCTGAGGGAGGAGCGCTCGCGAGCTCATCTCCTGCTCCTCCCTCCCTCCCTCTCAGGGAGGAGCGCTCCCGAGCTCATCTACTGCTCCTCCCTCCCTCCCTCCCTCCCGGGGAGGAGCGCTCCCAAGCTCATCTCCTGCTCCTCCCTCCCTCCCTCCCTCCCTCCCGGGGAGGAGCGCTCGCAAGCTCATCTCCTGCTCCTCCCTCCCTCCCTCTCAGGGAGGAGCGTTCCCGAGCTCATCTCCTGCTCCTCCCTCCCTCCCTCCCTCCCTCCCGGGGAGGAGCGCTCGCAAGCTCATCTCCTGCTCCTCCCTCCCTCCCTCTCAGGGAGGAGCGTTCCCGAGCTCATCTCCTGCTCCTCCCTCCCTCCCTCCCTCCCTCCCGGGGAGGAGCGCTCGCGAGCTCATCTCCTGCTCCTCCCTCCCTCCCTCTCAGGGAGGAGCGTTCCCGAGCTCATCTCCTGCTCCTCCCTCCCTCCCTCCCTCTCAGGGAGGAGCGCTCGCGAGCTCATCTCCTGCTCCTCCCTCCCTCCCTCCCTCCCGTGTCACCTTGACCTGTCAGCCCTGTGCGTAAGTGCGTTTTTGTTGCAGGTCTTTGAAAATAATGCCATTATTTACATGAAAAGGTGATTGGCTTTGGTCCTCCCATGACACTATTGGTAAAAATTGGGGGAGACCGGGGGGGGGGGGGGGCTCGGGGGTAATATGATCAATTAATCATGTCTGCCTCATCCATAGTACTGCCTGCTTCTTTTCATCCCGACCTTTCATCTTCTTTCCCCTCTCGGGCAGTTGTCTTTCCGCCCGGAGAGAAGAACAGGGGATGGGTTGGAGTGACGGCTCCCTCCTCCTTCCGGGAGGTTCAGAGCTCAGAACGGGGGCTTCTGGGAGGGCGTTTTTCGGCTACCGAGCCGGGCTGCTATGGACGGCTATGTGTCTGGTGGAGGGGTCTGTTGCCTCCATACATAAACGCGCAAATGCGTGTGTATGAGATGTGCATAATGCACGATAGCCCTGGGGCTCTTTATGTCCCACCTGCACTGCCCCTCGATTGGGTGGGAAAAGCGGACGTGCAACCTGGCGAAACCTCAAGTTTGGGATCTCGAGGTCTGTTCGGAGCCTTCTTGCACCAGCTCTTCGTTACTTTAAACTCAAAGCAAATAGAGATGAAGAGCTCTCGAAAATGATATTTTCTGAACGGGAGGGTGTATTGCCCCCATACTTCACACATTCAATATACTGTCACAATAGCAGGTGGAATTCTTGTTACAGGTAAGTTGTGATTAATTACTAAGTGGTCGAACTTCATCCTTTAAAAAAAAAAAAATGATTAACCACTTTTTTTTTTTTTAAATCCTAGTTTGATAGTAGGCTACTGCCATACTGTGGAAACGTAATTAAAAAGCTCCACATTTGCCCCAAACCCTCAATCTGGACTGTGTGTGTATACAGTTCCTTCATGGCTTGCTTGCTGTCTCGTCCCTGTGTTCCATCCTCTAGCAGTGCACTGAAGTAACACAGTAATGCATGTACTGTAACAGTTTAATGTAATGAGGGAGTTCGGTACAATATCGTTTACTAAACTCAATGAACTTAGTTTGCGGGTAGCCCATACGGGTGCTGTTTTGTTTAATCCGCTTGTTTTCTGTTCTCTTTCAAGCCCGGCCGTTACACAGGACGATTCCAATTATCCAGCGTATGACTCAAGCCGAGCTGGCTTAAGGACAGGAGGCACGGAGGCAGGTGCCACAAGCTCAGACGCTCGGCCCGGGGACAGAATCTGCAGGACACATCAAACAGAGCTAAACGAAACGCAGGTAGAAGGAATGAGCGGTGGGAGGAGACTGATAAATAGCTGGCAGGGATAGAGCTGGAGACAGAAAGAGAGAGAGAGAGAGAGAGAGAGAGAGAGAGAGAGAGGAGGGGGAAAGGATATTCTAAAATATTACCTAGAGACAGACTGAGAGTGTATACAGGAGTTAAAGAGCAGGGACAGAGGGCTGAGAGAGAGAGAGAGAGAGAGAGGTTTCATACAAACTGAAATGCAGTGGCAGAGTGAGGACTAATGTGAAAATTACTTTAAGTGAGTGCAGGTGCGAGATCTGATTGCATTTCTATATATATGTATATACATTTTTTTAAATTCATTATTTCTCTTGAAGGACATGGAGCTGTAAGACTTTGTTGCACATTAAAAGTAAGTGTATCTTCTTCTCTTTTCTACTGGTCTGGGATTCTTTTTTCTGTTTCATACCTGGTTCTGTAATAATCTTAAATACCTCGAGCACACCTCTGGTGACCTCGGCAAGTACGACTCTGTTTCCAAATTCATGTTTGCTTGCTTGTTCAGCTGCGTTGCTCCACATAAATCTCAAAAAAATATACTGTCCTTGTGCATGTCAGGATGTTCGACATAAATCAGTCTGTTTATGTGTCTGTGCTGTGAACTGCTTAACTTAATCTCAGCTCAGAGCAATATACACAGAACATGTTGGTTGTAGCTGTTTGTTGTTAAACCCGCAGTTAAATTTAGTCTTTCTTGGATGTGATAGGTCAGTTTGTCTCTATTTAAACCTGCAGTTAGATTTAGACTTTATTGGATGTGATAGGTCAGTTTGTCTCTCTTTAAACCTGCAGTTAGATTTAGACTTCATTGGATGTGATAGGTCAGTCTGTCTCTATTTAAACCTGCAGTTAGATTTAGTCTTTCTTGGCTGTGATAAGTCAGTTTGTCTGTATATATAACCTGCAGTAAGATTTAGTCTTTCGTAGATGTGACAGGTGAGCCTGTCCCCGGCTAAACCCATGGTCAAATTTAGTCTTTCTGGGAAATGACGTGTTATTTTGCCCCATTCATCTCTTATCAGTTCCATTTTATATGCCTGTCTCATACTTGTATTTCTTCTTTGTCTTTTCCTTTTTCTTGGTTGTGTCATTTTGTTTGATCTGCGCATTGCCATCTCCTCCTGACTGGGACAGCCTTTTATTTATTACCCTACATCTCAGCGTCTATTGTTCCTTGGGGCTATTTCATTAGCCAGAGGATGCAATTTTAATGAGCAGTAGAAATGAATAACCATCCTTCTCCCTTCTGATTCCAACCGTACCTGTCTCTCAGATCATGCTTGATGTTATAATGCGTGTCTGGCTCCAGCGATACCACTGTGTTTTTGTAAAGTGATCGAAAACACTGGCATTACAAAACATGGCCAATTTACTTTCACATCCAATCCAAATACTGCGCGTCTAATAGTTTGCGTCATATAGGGATGCTTCAAACTATTCACAATATCCTTAGTGTTGAAGTTGAGATTTATTACTTGTTGGGTCCAGTTTCATAGTAAAACAGAAGACAAAGTTCTCACAGTTTATGCTGGTACTATTGCGGAGTTGCAGTTACTCGCTAATTTACCGTTCACTTCCTCCGGAGTGTTTTGATTGTTTCCGAGAAACAAAAGGCAAATCAACGGTCACGACGCATTGAAGAGGTACCTGTGCTGTAGTGACCAACCAGTTGCTTTCATTTTCCATAAGCAGATCCCCTTGGATCTGACCAGCTGGTCTAAAATTCAGAAGCGTGCAAAAGGAAAACCTACGCAAAGCTTAGACCAGACACTCTCAGAAAAAAAGTGTCTATAAAGGCACAAATGTTTGTCCCTGGGCTGGTACCATAGGTACATAAGGTCGTACCACATAGACAGAAAAACATAATTAATTTGTACCTTTTTTTTGCTCGTAAAAGGTACTCATTATTAGGCCTCCCGAAATGTAAAATCATTGTACTTTCTGGGTACATTTGGGAAATTTGTTCCTTAAAGAACAGAAATGTACCTCCACTGTTATTTGAGTGAAGGGACCCCAGATACAGTGGTTTCACTTTTCCAACCGCCGTGTAAAATTTATTTACGTGGGCTAAACTACCAAAATCCTAGCTTGAGTTGCTCGCTTCTCCATAAATCATCTCTATGAGTTCACTCAGGTCATAGCTGATGTCAGATCACAAGTGTATCATGTTTTTTTACGACTGACAAGGCTAAAAAAAAATCTGAATTATAAATCTCAGAAGGTGGGGAGATGGAACGACCAAGATGGATGCAGATTTAGGCTGCAGCAGGTCACACTTCAATGCTTGCTACTGTAAAAACACTGCTCATCATTATACCAAAACTTACAGGCTATGCAGCCTACCTAGGTTTTACCAAAACAGCAAATAGAGCTGATGTAACCACTAGGCGAGTGGCTTTGATTCATATTAAGAAAATATTGACTGTGAAATGTGCTTTTCATATAGCTGGTCTGAGCTTCATATAGTCAATAAAAAGACTAGCTCAGTAACCTATGGTTGTGGACAGTGATGCTTTGTACATTATATTTTGAATAAACTATCACAAGGATATAATTGTAATCTCAGCCCAATACCTATATTTGAATACTGTTACTCTATTACGTCAAGCATATGCCACACCCATGGTTGTTAATCTGATGGTTTATCGTTAATAGTTAAAATTAAGCAACCATGCAATGAGTCTGCCCATTGTACAGCATTAATTGCCATGAAGAGGGAGTCACCAGATCACCTTCAAAAAGTCTCATCCATTTTGTTGTGATCTGGACACGAGCCGTTTAATACCCAAATGGACATTTTTATTTTAGAAACGTTTCCCTCATATTCATGTGAGTATTTCTGAAACAATGAATTCATTAGCTCGTTTATTAAATTTTATTGAAACAATTGGATAAATTCGTAGCCTTCAGGGGTATTGGCGCCAGAAACAGGGTGAAAGGGGAAAATAAACTTATGCAGCTTACAAGAAGGAAAAGATTCAGGGAAGTTGACGGGCTGGCCATGTGAAAAGGACAGGTAGATCTGAGTAACAAGCCAGACTGGGGAAAAAAAAAAATATTGAGGAGATGCATCGAAGCAGTGTGGTTTGCCTCTTAAAGAGGAAAGAAGACGTGTGGGAGAGAGAGAGAGAGAGAGAGAGAGAGGGGGGAAATGAGAGAGAACAGTCCGTGTCTCTAACCTTTTCAAAGAAGCCCTCTATGCATAGCCAATCCACTTCAGCGACGAGCTGCTTCTGAATTAGCATCCGCATTTACATAATTCGTTTTAATTAATACTGGCTTTAAGAGGCAACGGCACCGAAAGGAAAACACATCAAGGTAATTTAAATTTCCACTTTTCCGCTCGTTGTTTCCGCGTGCGCCAGGCGCTCAATGTTCTCCGCTGCGAGAGCACGGAACTTAGATCTTTAATTTAGCCGGCTTAGCCTACCTTGATGTGGAAGAAACAAGAAGCCGAGAGATTGCCGAAACCGTCCTGTCTTTCGTCCGGCAAGGCCTACCTGTTGTCGCTCCATGTTTTCCACGGTGTGTGCCTTGACACCAAACAAGAACCCCAAGTTCATTTCAACCCCGTTTCAGCACAACTGTTTTGTTACTAATTGTACTGATTAGTAGCTGAACGAGGCCTCCATCCGGCGAATGAGGTGCACTTTGGTAGGGCTCAGAGTGAAGACCTACAGGACTGCCGTGCTCCAGGAGCGGGGTTCTGCATATTATATACTCGAAGGTTCTGCAGGTCTCTCCTCACAAACGTCTACCTGGCAGCACCAAACCGGAAATTAAACCAGATTGTGCATCGGAAAGCAGTTATCTTTTAAAATGAGACTAAACCAATGAAAATTGGCTTCATTATAGTCGATGTAAAAAAAAAAAAT
This sequence comes from Anguilla anguilla, assembly GCF_013347855.1. Lineage (NCBI taxonomy): Eukaryota > Metazoa > Chordata > Actinopteri > Anguilliformes > Anguillidae > Anguilla > Anguilla anguilla. Next base: position 80,922,736 of record NC_049201.1, on the reverse strand, counting down.
GTAAAATGTGTTTTTAAATGTAAAAACGTGATCAGGCAGAAATAAATGGCAACCAGCATATATATTGTTTATATTTTTTTGTAATAGAGATAAAGATAAGTATTTTTGCTTATTTCAGTGTTGCTTTAGAATCCCAATAATGTCCCGGGAATATCTGACCCAGGCTAACGGATTCACCGGTTGCTAATAAACTTAACAAGGGTTAAACTCACCAGCCCCCCGGAGTCTGTGCCCAATACCACGACTGACCGGTCCATCATGGCCGTCTGATCTTGCCGCGGTTTACCCACCGATTAAGCGTCCTCCTCTTCCCATTACATTACAGGCATTTGGCAGACGCTCTTATCCAGAGCGACGTACAACAAAGTGTATAACCATAACCAGGAACAAGTATGACGAAACCCCTAGAGAGAAGTACCGGTCCAAGTGCAGGGAACAACCGCATAGTTCAACTTGGACCCTGAAGGTTAAACTGATTAACACTAACACAACGAGAACGGCAACAACGCAATCTATGGAAAAAATACAAGCAGTAGTTAAGACAGTTAATACACCTAAGTCACCTACGAAACAGCTGCCTAGTTACAACCCTAAGTTTACAGTCATTTACAGGGGGGTAGGGAGGGATGGGCAGAGGTGCAGCCTGAAGAGGTGAGTCTTCAGTCGTCGTTTGAAATGGGTCAGTGTCTCAGCTGTCCTGACCTCCACAGGGAGGTCATTCCACCATCGTGGGGCCAGAACAGACAGGAGACGTGTTCTGGAAGTGCAGGTGCGAAGAGGGGGAGGTGCCAGGCGTCCTGAGGTAGCAGAACGGAGGGATCTGGCTGGCATGTAGGGTTTGAATATCTTGTGGAGGTATGCTGGGGCTGATCCCTTGACTGCCTGGTATGCTAGGACCAATGTTTTAAATTTGATGCGAGCTATAACAGGCAGCCGGTGGAGGGTGGTGAGCAGGGGAGTGACGTGGGAGTGTCTGGGGAGGTTGAAGGCCAGACGAGCCGCAGCCTCAGCTGGAGTGCGCTGGGCACGAGGCGGCTGGCGGACGCCGCTGACCCGGCACTTTGAAGAGCTCAAGTGGTTTGAGATCCTTCAGAGGGAGAACAATGCACTTTATGAATGCAGTTCATTCCTTTGTTCGTCCGTCCGTCCGTCCATCCGTCCGTTCGTCTGTTTGTTCGTCCGTCCGTCCGTCCGTCCGTCTGTTCGTCCGTCTGTGTGATTTATGCGCGGAGCCGCTGGAAGTCCGTGGAGAACGCTGAGTGAGCCGTGTCCTAGCGCGTGTTCGAATGGAGCCCCGGCGGCAGTTCACGAGGAGGCTCCCGTATCCCACGTCCGCTCGTTTGCGTATCCCTTTCCTCGCGTTGGCCAGCTTTGTCCTTTGTGTCAATCTGTATGCCGAGGAAACGATGCCGAGCGCATCTCAAACCTCGCAAGGATGAATACAAGGGCCCGGACTGATGGTGGTCCTCAAAAAAAGAAAAAAAAAAATGGTGATGTGGTGGCCTGGGGTGGTGGGGCCCAACGTGAGGTCTTTTCATGGCCCCTGAAATCCCTGACGACTCCCCTGGGACTGGATACGGGCCCCGTGAAGAATGTAATCAACCTTCTGAAACGCCTCAAATTGACAAACGCTTGCAATCCAGTGGAGCCATTTTACGCTGAAATGGGTGCTGGCTGCTCAGAAGGTTTTTTTTTTTTTTTTTTTTCTTTTCAATAAGACGAGGTCCTTGGAAATTGAATGGGAGTTATGTCCTGAGTTGTATACAGTTCATTTCTTCAGAACTTATATAGCAAGCTTATCTGTGGACTGTGTCCAACATTGTTCCCAGCATTTTATTTTCTCATGCAGTCTAAACGCGTTCCGAATGAACGCGGCCTTCACATAGCCAGATTTTGGAATTCATTCTTCTGTATTAATTGTTTAATTTGTGCTGACCTCTCAACTCATATAACATATTCTGCTTTTCATTTCACATGTTTCTCTGTGAGACATATTTTGGAGATGTAGTTTAGTTCATTTAATCGTGCAGGATAATGAATTACTAATGTTTGATGAACTGCCTTAAATCAGGTGTTACTGGTTTTGTACATAGTAGAACATCTAGTGTTGATTCAACTCTTAACAGAGTACATATTGCCCTACTCTGGACCAGAACAGGATCTTATGTTCTCTGTTAGAGTCAATTTAACACTGAACATTTTACTGTGTACCAAATGTAACATGAGGCCACCCATCGTCTCAAATGTCAATATCAGCATTCCTTTATAAAAGATGGGTGAATTTCAACAAATTTGTCTATAAATTTTAGTATTCTCCAGAATAATGAATAGGGAACATGAAAGACATAAATGATGATTTAAAATAATACTGTGGAATGACTTTGATAATGAACTGTGCTTAAGAATTAAGAAATTATAGCGTGCTTTATGGGCATATTCATTCTGTGGGGGTGCTGGACATTTAATGTTCACAATTTGCCCACAGTTTGCATTAACTGATATTAATTACGCACATTAATTAGAAGGAGTTATGGATATTATAGTTATTCAAAGGAGATGAAACATTGCGATTCCTTATTGCAGGTTCAGCTGAACGGATTAGCCTCGCGTAAACATATTCAGGGACGACGGAGTGTGTTTGCTGACCCGTGCGTGGCCTGTAAACGGGAGGATGCCCGCGCGTGTGTGGCCGAGCACGTCCTTGCTCATGATTGGCTTGGCGTTTCCGCGTTCGGGGTCACCGTTCCGGAGCTCATGGGTTCGCCGTCGCCGTCGCGGTTGGCCGGCGAGCCGATCGACAACCAATAACGACGCGGCTTCCGATCGCTGACCGACCAGGGGGAGGCCAGGGTCTCACTGTGAGCTCACGCAGGCCGGCCACACCTTCGAGGGTCAGAATCCCGTGATTCACTTACGGGGCCGGTCACTTGCTCTCTGCCCTGTTTTTGGGAACCGGATGGGGAGCACGCGCGCCAGCAGGGAGGGAAGGCGCAGCCAACGCCGTCCTATCGATGGAAGTGACGTACACTACAGACGTACTGCAACAGTAATTACACGAACGGCATCAGAACATTTCGCTGGTTAAGTGCAACCGAGCGTATTGCTGTCGGTCGACCCGTTGCACTCGAGCACAGAATCTATAGCTCGAACGAAACGCCGTTAAGGAGCCGTGGCTCTGTGTTCGATCTCAGGGGGCAAATTAAAATCAGCGGTCTGGGGCGATGTGCTTCGTCAATCTTTCTGCATGTGTTACACATTGCTTTGGCTTTTAGGTACGTTTTAGCTAACGTAGTTGTGGCTATTGTTGTGTTCCGGTTGCATTGTGGTGGCATTGCAGTAGCTCTGGATAGGCATGCCATTAAATACTTCAGTTTAAAGTACTGTATTCTGTTTTCTAAAGCCCCTCTTTTGTGTCTTCTTCAGTGTAGGACACAACGGTCCTTTAGCAAGTGCTTTTAAGAAAGGATCCCTCTTTCTCCCTGTAGCCGCCCACCATGGTTGTTTTATTTAATCGCCGTTAAATGAAGAGCTTTTTAAACTGTCTCTCTGTGGGGGATGTAATGTGCATTACAAGGCAGACGAAGAATAGATGGAGACACGTTTGGGTTCAGTGTTGTGCGAAAGATTATCTCTCTCTCTCACTCTCACCCTCTCCCTCACACAAATGCCCTCCCTCACTCCCCCCTCTCTCTCTCTCTCACTCTCTCCCTCTCTCAATCAATCAATCAATCAATCAATGAAAATTTATTTCTATAGCACACTTCATACACAGAGGCAACCCAGTGTGCTTTACATCTCTCTCTCTCTCTCTCTCTCTCTGTCTGTCTCTCTCTCTCTCTCTCTCTCCAGATCAGCAGTGCCCCAGGATGGTTGTGTTTAATCTGACCCTGGAGGAGGACTACTCCCCTGCCCCCTCCCTCTCCCCGCCTGTGCCTCCCTGCTCCGTGCTCTCCAACTCCAGCTCCCCCGCTCAGTCCTCCCCCCCTTACAACTTCTACGCGGTCCTGCTGGTGCTGCTCATCTTCTGCGTGGTCTTCGGCAACGTGCTGGTGTGCCTGGCGGTGTCGCGGGAGCGGGCCCTGCAGACCACCACCAACTACCTCATCGTTTCCCTGGCCGTGTCCGACCTGCTGCTGGCCACGCTGGTCATGCCCTGGGGGGTCTACCTGGAGGTCGGTCTGTCTGTCCGGCCCGACCTTTCACCCCTCGGCCATCCATCGCTTTTGTTCCTTTCGTTTTTATTCTTTTTTTTTTTTTTTTAGCTTTTTAAAATCCTTCTGTTTGATGTTTCTGTACCGTTGTTTTACATCAGGGCTGCCCGGTCCTGTTCCTGGAGATCTAATGTCCCGTGGGTTTTCGCTCCAGCCCTAACAAAGCGCTCCTCATTCACTGATGTTTTATTCCATCAGTGTATGAAGGCACAACATGCACTGAAGTTTTGGCCTAAGCCTTCCTCTGTGTGCTGATTGTGCTAAAAAAAATAAATGAATCGAATGAACCTTCATTTATTTTTTAGCACATTCAGCACACCGAGGAAGGCTTAGGCCGAATTCTAGCGAGCGCTGTCTGTTTCTCTCTTTCATTTATACTTTGTGGGATTCAGCACCATATTATCAGTTAATATGCTTGAGTGAGCACGTTTATTTCGTTTGATTAACCTCATAATAACCTCGTGTCTCAGTGAGTCTGTCTGTAATAACCTGTTTGTAACCTCATAATAACCTTGTGTCTCAGTGAGTCTGTCTGTAATAACCTGTTTGTAACCTCATAATAACCTTGTGTCTCAGTGAGTCTGTCTGTAATAACCTGTTTGTAACCTCATAATAACCTCGTGTCTCAGTGAGTCTGTCTGTAATAACCTGTTTGTAACCTCATAATGACCTTGTGTCTCAGAGAGTCTGTCTGTAATAACCTGTCTATAACCTCATAATAACCTTGTGTCTCAGTGAGTCTGTCTGCAATAACCTGTTTGTAACCTCATAATGACCTTGTGTCTCAGTGAGTCTGTCTGTAATGCTACCTCCATCCTGTGTCTCAGTGCGACTCTTTTGTGTCTCAGTGTGACTCTTTTGTGTCTCAGTGCGACTCTTTTGTGTCTCAGTGCGACGTGTCTCAGTGTGACTCTTCTGTGTCTCAGTGCAGCTCTTTTGTGTCTCAGTGTGACTCTTGTGTCTCAGTGCAGCTCTTTTGTGTCTCAGTGCGGCTCTTCTGTGTCCCAGTGCAGCTCTTTTGTGTCTCAGTGTGACTCTTCTGTGTCTCAGTGCGACTCTTTTGTGTCTCAGTGCGGCTCTTCTGTGTCTCAGTGCGACGTGTCTCAGTGCGACTTTTTTGTGTCTCAGTGCGACGTGTCTCAGTGCGGCTCTTTTGTGTCTCAGTGTGACTCTTTTGTGTCTCAGTGCGACTCTTCTGTGTCTCAGTGCGACTCTTCTGTGTCTCAGTGTGGCTCTTCTGTGTCTCAGTGCGACTCTTTCATGTCTCAGTGCGACTCTTTCATGTCTCAGTGCGGCTCTTCTGTGTCTCAGTGCGACTCTTTTGTGTCTCAGGTGGTTGGCGGCTGGAGGTTCAGCCCCATCTACTGTGACATCCTGCTGACTCTGGACGTCATGATGTGCACGGCCAGCATTCTCAACCTCTGTGCCATCAGCATCGACAGGTGAACGCCGTCTCCCCCCACCCACCTGGGGAAAATGCTTGTTTTATTCGCTGTTTGATGAGAATGATGAGAATGCTCCCCAAACAAGTCTCAGAGCATTCTGTTGCTCCAAACAAGTTCCATGTCACTGAAAATTGTTCCTGTCGCAGTGCAAACGGATTCACCGACAGCATCCCCCCCATGGTTGCAATTTAGTCAAAAGAACCATTTTTTGAGAACTAAAAATGTCTGACCATGTGATTGTGCATGGATGGGGTGGCCTGGGGTCCTGGGGCCCAACGTGAAATTTTTCCATGGGGCCCAAAACCCTTGGTGGTGCCCTTGGGTGTAGATGGCAGGTTTTTAGGCTGGCTGCGCCCCTCTCCCCAGCCCACCACCCCGGCCAGCCTCGGGTTCCCCTGCCCCCGTCTCACACACCAGTGGACCACACTGCCCCCCCTCTTTCAAAATGCTGTACTGCCACAACACATATGCCATGGTGCATTGCCAAATCTGCATCTCTCTCTCATAAGTGTGAATGCAGTTGGCTCCTTCGTGCTCTGGATAAGCAAATCAGTTTATAAAAGACTGTATAGTACCACTTTCCACAGCCTCCCTACTGTCTCCTTTTCAGTGATTTTTTCCTTTTCTCTCTTTCTCGCTCTCTTATATATATTTCTCTCTCTCTCACTCCCTCTCTCTTCTATCTCTCTCTCTCTCAAGATGTATAACGTGTTACCCAGCTGCAAGCAGACTGAACGTGAAATTAGATGTAGTCACGCCTGTAGTCAAGGTCATTGCAAAACAATATAGAAAAGCAATAACTATAACCGTATAACTATAAAAAACTATAACTATAAAACCATCTCTCTGGATCATATATTCCCTCTCTCTCTCTCTCTCTCTCTCTCTCTCTCTCTCCCTGCATGCAAAACACCTTCTGTTTCCTCTCCCTCCACTCCTCCACCCTCCCTACCTTCGTCAGGACTGCACCTTCACCGTCCGCAGAAAGCAGTCACGTTGAAAAGCGATAAATCACACTGGACTGGCCAAGTACCCCGAGTCACAAACATTTATCTGCTGCACCTCCGTCTGAAAGCCCCGCCGAGCCTAAGAGGCTTGGCCTCGGGGGACGGGGGGCCGCCAACGCTCGGCCGGCTCGGTCTGAGGGGGGAGCCGTGTTCGTGCCGCGGGAATCGATGGGGAGATGTAAATTTGGGAGGTTTATCAAGCCGCGCGAACGGCAGAGACGTTGGTTGGTTCCTCTCTGTGGTTTTTTTTAATGGCCTTGTCTCTGTCCACCGTCCACCCGTCGCTTCACACTCTCTCTCTCGCTCAGACATTTAAAGCTGGTCACGCTCAACGTCCCAAGAAACCTCAAAACACGACTTTCATTTCCAAAATGTAAAATGCATCTTACATCCTCGTAAATAAATGAAAATAGGAAGGCCGTGTTCACATATCTTTATCTTTATTTTCTCACGTTGAGAGAAAGTCTGAACAACATTCTGTACTTTTTTTTATCTTTACTTTGTCTTGGAGAGCCATTGTGAAACTTAGTTTAAAAGTGTATCTGTTACAGACAGTGTTGGGGAGTAGTTTAACTAGTAGTTGAATCACATTTTGCAGCAGTTTGTTGTTGGTTTGTTCAACTACTTTCAAATCTGTCTAGCAGTTGTAATAGTTAATTACTTTTTGTCATATTGAGGCGTAGCTAACTACCAACGACTTTTTTCGCTAAATTGCTTTTTTTTTTCCAAACCGCTTTGAGCAAATGCTGCCTCCTCTCTCTGTTCTCTCTCTTCTGATTGGTAAGAAGCACTCTGCTCCACTATAGTTGCCAAAAGGATAACAGCCAACTGCCACAAACTGCAGTGTCTTCCCACTGAGCTGCGTAGTATGAAAGGATATTGATGCCAAAAAATAGTATTGTTATTTTTCACCTGTTGACACGGCAACAATCAGCGTGTGCGTGCATGTATGTGTGTGTGTGTGTGTGTATGTATGTGTGCGTGCATGCATGTGTGTGTGTGCGTCTGCGTGCATGCATGTGTATGTGTGCGTGTGCGTGCGTGCATGTGTGTGTGTGTGTGTATATGTATGTGTGCGTGCATGCATGTGTGTGTGTGCGTCTGCGTATGCGTGCGTGTATGTGTGTGTGTGTGTGTATATGTATGTGTGCGTGCATGCATGTGTGTGTGTGCGTCTGCGTGCATGCATGTGTGCGTGTGCGTGCATGCATGTGTGTGTGTGTGTGTATATGTATGTGTGCGTGCATGCATGTGTGTGTGTGCGTCTGCGTGCATGCATGTGTATGTGTGCGTGTGTGTGCGTGCATGTGTGTGTGTGTATTTACAGGTACACTGCAGTGGCCATGCCTCTGCTGTATAACACCAGGTACAGCTCCAGGAGGAGAGTGGCTCTGATGATCGCTGTGGTGTGGTTCCTCTCCTTCGCCATCTCCTGCCCCCTGCTGTTCGGACTGAACAACACAGGTACCCCCGCCCACCTGCAGGACGCCTCCCAATGTCTCCCAAAACAATAGAAACACAGTGAGACCATCAGCACAACAGTGTCTACCAAAGATAACCATGACTGCTACACTTAAAGGACAAACCTTTCACACACACCCTCCCCCCCCAAAAGGGCAGCTTATTTTCAATCCCCCCCTCCCCCCGCCAGTGGGTTCAACCCCTTATCATGACACCTTCTGTCCTGTGAACCTTTCCCTGTCTGTCACCCTCTCTGTTTTCACTCGTGTGAATACATTTAAAATCTGTATATATTTTTTTTGTTGTTGTTGACATGGTCATGGATGATATAATCATTGTGAATAAAGTTCTTATGAATGTTGTGACCTCCCTCCCCCGCCCCCGCCCCCGCCCCCGCCCGCACCCCCAGCCAGTCGGGAGGTGTGGAAGTGCAGTATCGCGGACCCCGCCTTCGTGGTCTACTCCTCCGTCGCCTCCTTCTACGTGCCCTTCATCGTGACGCTGCTGGTGTATGCGCAGATCTGCGTGGTGCTGCGCAGGCGGGGCCGACGCACCGCCCCGCCCCGCAGGCACGCCCTCCACGTGCAGGGAGGGGCGGAGCCAGGGGAGGGGCAGAGGCAGAGGAAGGTGAGGAGGGGGCTGCGGTTATCTGTGGTGAGGGGCGTCTTCGGCAGTACAGCGGGGGGCGCTGACCTCACCCCTTCCTCTGGGGTTTGCCCCCCGTCTCTGACTCTTTCTCTCTGTCCCATTTCTGTTTTTATCCAGAGACTGGAAGGCAGGCAGCTGCCTGGGGGCCTGTGCATTGGGAGGGGGGGCCCCAAGGGCTCAGTTTTAGGAGTTTCGGGTATCATGATGGCAGTGGAAGTTGGTCAGAAGGACCCCATGGGATTTTCTGGCTACGGCCCCCCCTGCCTCTAGAATCCCCTCCGTTTTAATCTCACTGCTTTGTCGACATGATATATTTTAAAAATGCATATTGCCAAAGCACACTGCACAACAGTCAACAGCAAACAGTAACCACTAGTAACAGTCAAAACCGAATTTGATAGTTGATATGATACTTACTTAAAACATATATAATGGTGAATGTATTAACACTTATAAGGGTGTAAGATAAGATGTGACATCACAAATACGTGAATTGAATGTTCTTAACTGAATATTCTAATGCTGATGTCACAAAAGCAATGGCGTTCTAGAACTTTGACTGAATCTTGGGGGGGGGGGGAGGGAATCTTTCCAAAAAAAGTATTCTTTAAAAGGTTATTCAGTTAACAATCATCTGTCTAACTCTCGCTTTGTTTTCCTTTTATTCTGCCCGTCCTTCCCCCTCTGTCCTCTGCAACTCCTCTCTCCTTATCCCCTGTTATCTTCTCCATCTCTCTCTCTCTCATCTATCTGTACCTCTCCTTTCCTCCCTCCCCTCCCATCCGCTCCTCCCCGCTTCCCTTCTTTCTCTCCCCAGAATAAGTGTACCCACCCTGAAGATGTGAAGCTCTGTACTCTGATAGTCAAGCCCCCTGCCGCAGTCCCTCACCGCAAGAAAGTGGTGAGTCCCCAACAGACAGGACTCAAAGAGGAAATTTCAATTCTTTCTCATCTATGTTGTCATAGTAGTGCACCTGGTTACTATTTGTATTAATTGCACTATTGTTTTATTAAAATACAATACCTATTGTACTATTTGAATGGGCTGGACATCATGCAAGGTCGACTTAAATAGAATCATCATCATCATCATCATCATTTTATGGCTATGTAGTCTTTATTAAGTGTGGTGGCATAATTGCATTCTCACCTCACAAAAACAACTAAACTGAACAGAGCTGAGAGAAGGAGAGTAATTATGTAAATATAAATATATAAACATGTCTGCAGGTGAAATACTGTCAGAACTGGGCCCTGGCAGCGTTTCCCCAGGAATGTAGTCAGTGGAGGTGGAAGTGCCTCAGACAGTACGCAGTGATGGCACTAAGCAGAGAGCCATGGTGTTCACATGGCATAGCCCACACCTGGCCTGGTGAAAGCATGACCTCATCATGCCAGTCTTGTTAAATAGCACACTTTTTCTTTTTTTTTTTTAATGGTTCAACATGATATTATGGAGACTTGATGTTTGAGTCTGGGGTTTTATTTACCGTTTTCTGTTTGAGGAGGCCGCTCGTAAATTCAGTGGCTGATGCAATGCCTCCGCTATTATTACCTGGGGGGGGGGGGGGGGGGGGGGCAGGATGCGGACACGATCTTTTGTTATATAAAGTTTCCAAGAATCCCATTTAAGAGTTATGGATGCTGTGGGGGAATGTAATTATCCTTGTTGTCTGTGTGAACTCACAATAAAACACTGGCAACAAAAAGTAAAAAAGAAATAATAATATTTTGGATCAAAAATTACAATGAAAATAAAAAGGATGTGCTTTGAATAAAATCCACTGGAAAGGAAAGCCACAGCGTTGATTTATTTTCAGCGTATAAAGAAGACACATGGAAGGACGCGCAGGCAGTGGCATGCTGTGCATTCACAAGCACAGAAGGGCACCCAACGACTCTTTCAGCTCTCCTGGCCTTCATCCAGGGGAAGGCTATTAGATGTCATTCATGTGGTGGATCTTACGCGCTTGATCAAAAGAGTACACACAAACAACTGAACTGCATACACGGAGGAGCCTTCTGCTGTCAATGCACGCTGAGCCCAACCGATGCTCCTAATGGACACGCTATTTAAACATTCAAATATTGAACTGTTCCACAGACAGGGTGAAGGACAGTTCGGTATTTACGAGGTGCCATTTACAATAAGATTCATACAGGGTGAGTCAGGAGACAGCCAGCACGGGAGTGAATGTCCCTTCAGTGTTGCAGATAATATTTATGCATTTTTACATTGTATACCTGATATTTATACATCTTTACGAGAAGATATATTTTCTCTTCTTATCGCTCCTGGATTTTATTTATTTTTGTTGCAAGCTTGCTGTGTTTTGTTACTCTTTTTTATTCTTTTCCATTTCCATAAAAACCCAATTAAACATTCCCAAGAAAAGGCTCCAAGAAATGCAGTCCCTGTAATGTATCTGTAATCTGTAAATTTTCCTTCAAAATAGTATCTCTTTCAATAAAAAAATAATGACCCCTCCCCTCTGTTTTGATTGGTTACAGACTCTGGTGAAGGAGGCGGTGGTCCACCCGCTAGAGGCGGAGCCTGTTCGCTTCCTCGGCCAAACAGAGCAGTCCTCTCGGCCCAAAATCTCTCTCTCTGTCTCCGTCTCTCCTGCTCCCCCTCTCCCCCCCGCTGCTCGCTCGGCTCTCGTTCCTCGCGGGGCGGTGTTTGAGGAGGGGGTGCGGGGGCGGGAGGGGTGGAGGGAGAGGGACCGAGAAAGGGAGGAGAAGGGAGGGATGGTGAAGGAAAGAGTGAGGGGGAGGCTGTCGCAGCAGAAGGAGAGGAAAGCAACTCAGATGCTGGCTATAGTGCTCGGTGAGAGAGAGGGGGTAGAGATGGAGGGGGTGGGGAGAGATGGAGACGGAGAAAGAGGGGAGAGTCATGAGAGAGAGGGGTGAAGTGTGTGGGTGTGTGTGTCCGTGCATGTGTGTATGCGTGTGCGCATGTCCCTAAACTGTCCAATCACAGGCTCTCTTTCTGCCACGTCTCCAGGCGTGTTCATCATCTGTTGGCTGCCCTTCTTCCTGACCCACGTGCTGCGTGTGCACTGCAGCAGCTGCTGCATCTCGCCCACGCTGTACAGCGCCGTCACCTGGCTGGGCTACCTCAACAGCGCCGTCAACCCCGTCATCTACACCACCTTCAACATCGAGTTCCGCAAGGCCTTCATCAAGATCCTACACTGCTGATCACCTGCAAGGCCTTCATCAAGATCTTACACTGCTGATCACCTGCAAGGCCTTCATCAAGATCTTACACTGCTGATCACCTGCAAGGCCTTCATAAAGATCCTACACTGCTGAGAGTCTACAAGGAGTTCATCAAGATCCTACACTGCTGAGAGTCTACAAGGAGTTCATCAAGCTCCTACACTGCTGAGAATCTGCAAGAAGATCATCAAGATCCTACACTGCTGAGAATCTGCAAGAAGATCATCAAGATCCTACACTGCTGAGAATCTGTAAGGAGTTCATCAAGATCCTACACTACTGATCGCCTGCAAGGCCTTTACTGCTAAGAGTTCCATAAGGCCTTCATCAAGATCCTACACTGTAAAGACTTCCACAAGGCATTGATCAAGGTCCTATACTGCTGAGTTCCACAAGGTTTTCTTCAAGATCCTACGCTGCTAAGAGTTCCATAAGGCGTTCATCAAGATCCTATACTGCTGAGCTCCACAAAGCTTTCATCAAGATCCTACGCTGCTGAGTTCCACAAGGCCGTTATCAAGATCCTACAATGCAAAGGGTTCCACAAGGCCTACATAATGATCCTGTACTGATGAAGATCTGATGCATGTCTCAAAAGCATGAAATGAGATCCTTTGCTGCTTCCACAAAGTCTTTATAAAGATTCTACACTGCTTAGAGTAGCATATGGTCTTCATAAAGATCATGACTTAAATCAATAAGATCCTTCTTACAAATAGTTCACATATAGAGTTCCACAAGCTTTTTATGAATATCCTCCACTGCAGAAAGGTCCGCGAAGCCTTAATAAATACCCTTCACTGCGCAGAGTTCCTTAAGCTTTCATAAATCGGAGAGTTCCTCAAGGCTTTCATAAATCAGAGAGTTCCTCAAGGCTTTCATAAAGATCCTTCATATCAGAGAGCAGAGAGTTCCTGTATGTCTTCATAAAGATCCTGCATTGCTGAGTGAAGGGGGGTGGGGTGCTAGGTTGATGTAAAGAGGGGAGGGCAGTAGAGAGCTATACAAAAATTGCATTTAATATCTCATTGCATTTAATAATGACAAAAGAACAGCACATGACTATCCAACTCTTGCTGCTGACCAAGATAAAACGCGGACAGAAGGACCAAAAGTGAGATCAAAACTGACTGTACCTAACTGTCAGAAAGAGAGATCTAGACAGAGGAGGGAGCTGACAAAAAAAAACTGAGATAAGAATGGTTCAGTCAGATTAAATCTCAGTAGTGAGATATGAAAAGAGATACAGCCATGAAATACAGCTCTACTGTAAATATTTGTATCTCTGATTTTGAAAACAGTCATTTGTGAGCACAGGAAATGATTGTACATATGAAACTATTAAAGCATTGTTTGTGTTTTACTTTGCTCTTGTTAGTTTGGATTTTTCATTTTGAATACTTTTTTTTATAACTTACCTCAATGCAATATTGGGAAGAAACTGCCCAGTCATAATTCAGCCCTACCATTTCTGAGCTCCCCAATGGTATCTTTTGACAAACTCCATTTCAGTTCCACAAACCGCAAGCAGTTCACGCACAGCGTAGCCACTTCCCCGTGCTTAGTCAAAATTAAATATGCATTATGGGTAATGTGCGATGTTATATTGTAAATTAAACCCTTGGCTGAGCAGCTGAAAATCATGCAAGGATAAAGCAATGTTGCTGTTGCGCTGATTACAGATTAACTTTAATATGTGAACAGATCCCCGCGTGGTTATTAAAGGCATATTTCTTTTTTACGAACGCTTGCAGTCAGACCCCGAGCGTAAATTCCTTTCACACATTAGATTTACAAGAGGTCTTGAAGAAGAGAGAATTAATCTTTTCTTGGTAATGACTCCCACTTCATCCATTCTTTTGTGTTGCCAAGAATTCATTAATATTTTTGCGTAGTGCGTTGAGCGAAAGCACCAGGCCGTAGTGCGGTGAGTCGTCCTTCGGTCTCCAGTCAGAACGCGGGAATCTCCCAGAGAAAGAGCACTTGACATAACATAACATAACATAACATAACATAACATAAAACATAATGAGGATTCAACAGGCCATTCAGCCCAACGATGCTTGCCATTTTCCTGACTAAATTAATGCTCTGATTACCTACAGACTAGATTGTATCTAACACTGTATCAAGCCTAACCTCAAACAGTTTCTGCCTCTACTACGTGACCCGGCAAGCTGTTCCACACATTGACTACTCTCTGCGTGAAGAAATTCTTCCTAATGTCTGTACGGAATTTTCTTTTTGCTAATTTCCGTTGAACTCAACACGTCAATCTGCAGGGTCTTCCTTTCTCATTAAATCCTTTATTTCATGACCCATCGCTTCAGGAAATACCTTTCCACCCCTTCTCCACCCTTAATCCCATTCCCTTTCCCCTCTTCTACATTCTTGCCCCTCTATCTACCCCAGCGTTGTTCAGCTCTAGATCCTGTGGGCTGCATGAGCTACACCGCCTGATTTCACTCATTATCTGACCTCTATGGTAAGCTCATAAATCAGGTGTGGTGCCTGTTTGGAGCAAGTACCTGCAGACACTGGAGCTGAGTAGGGCTGACTTACCCTACATTTCTCCTATTCCAAAAAAAAAAAAAACCTTCTCTTCCACCTGTTAAAATATGGCCCGACCATTGCAATTCTCACTAATCGCGACTTGGGATTATATTACATTTTGGCGACATTGGCGATTTGCGATGCTAAGCGATGCTAGGCCCTGTCTTCATTTGCAGGCTGGTCTGGATAGGAGAGTCAGCTGAATGGCTGGAGTGTAAGTGTAAATGTACTTGCCCGGGTACTTGCCCGGGCACGCTGATTGACGGTATTCTCTTTCATACCCTGGCCGAGAAGCTCTGTGTGCCCGGGCGCCATGTCTCATCGTCTCCCGAGGGCGAGTCCTCTGATTGGACGCCTGCAGTCGGCCTGTGCCAGCGTCGCAGCCCTCCAGCGCATTCACTGCATCGCTGCAGCTGCAGCTGCAAGAGCCTGAACACTCGCATGCCAATGTCAGGCCTTGAATCGACACCGGAGATGTTGCCAACGTATGTAATATTGCGGACATCATTGGCAACACTAAAATAATGCAACGTGTGCATGTTTTACATTTTCATAAAACCGTTTGTAAAGAATACGCCATCATTTAGAATTCTGGTGATTTTCTGTGGTCAAGCCCCAAACACTTGTTTTCCTGGTTTTATTTTCTCCCGGGTAATTAACTGAACAATTAACAACTGCTACAAATTGGCCAGACTGTCTTCACACCTGCCTCCCAGATAACGGAAAGCCAGCAGTTCTCAGCACTCCAGGACTGTGGTTTGATTCACAGAGCTCTAGACACAGACATGCCGTCTAGGCATGAACAGGGAAGTTAACCCTGCTTTCCTACCCTGTATTTATTCCTGCAGGGATGTCTAACTCCTGTTCTGGAAAAACTGCAGACACACACTTGGGCATTTGTGGTTTCTTGTCAATCAGCAGCTAATTAAGGGCCAGAGAACAAGGTCTGCGGACTGTTTAGCCAATCGTATTTGCGGTTTCCTTTCAATCAGCAGCCAATTAAGGCCTTGAGAACAAGGTGTATGATTTGATTTGCCAACCAATGACTGAAGTGAATCCCTCGTGCTGAAACACACTGTCAACCAGCAGACTCTGTAGTCTGTCTGTCTGTAGTCTCTCAGGGCTGGAGTTTGACACCCCTTGATCAACAACATTCAAGGGAGGCCTGGATGGCGTTGAATGCACTTTTCAAGTACGGCCACTAGATGTCAGCATTTTGATTTGACAAAAAGCTTTCAACTTTGACTTTGTACTTCTCTAGTCTCTATCCCTGTCATTCCAGCAGTACAGCTCTTTGCACTTTTACACTGATAGAGCCCCCATACCGGGTTGTCTTTGGATCAGTTTTCTGTTTTTGTTGTTGTTTTCCATTCTTAAGCCGATTTCTCTGTGTGTTCTGTGCGTGCCAGCGGCCAGCACTTCCTGGGGCAGTAAGGTGAGAGGCCTAACAAATGCCCTGTTGGCGTGTAATAGGATTCAGGGGGGCTTGGACACGCAAACCAGAGAGACACGCGCACGCACGGGCTGCGACACAATGATACGCGCTCAATATTCTGATGTCAGCCCTTCCTTTGGTTTCATCTCGCTGCAATAAACCCGCCGAAGAGCTTCGGCAGATGCATGCAATAGTGCTCACAATGAAACAAAACAAAAGTCGAGCAACCTAAGTAGAGCGGTGTGCCAACAACCCTGGTGTCCAAGTACCCCGAATGACTCAGCGACAGACAGCGTGTGTCCCACTGACACCTGCAGCTGCACCCGTTCTCCTGCTATTCTCTGACACAGGCTCACAATTAACACGCTGCATCTTTCATGAGCCTCGGTGCGATGCGGAAGCATATCAGTTACTACTGTGTGTCCACAACCACCCTCCAGCCATAGGAAGAGGCACTGAGAGAGAGAGAGAGAGATTAAAAAAGAGGGGGTGAGAGAACTGGAGTGGGGAAACAGAGAAAGAGAGAGGGAGTGAGAGAAAAGAAGTGGGGAGAGAGAGAAGAAGAAAGGGTGCGAGAGAGAAAAGGAGTGGGGGAGTGAGAGAAAAAGAAAGGGTGTGAGAGAGATAAGGAGTGGGAAAAGAGAAAGAGGGGGATTGAGAGAGACGGAGTGAGGGGAGAGAGTCAGTGGGATCTGGGTAGGGGTTTTTAGAAGAGAGGGAGGGTGTTAGAGAGAGATCCATCAGGTGAGGAAAAAGAAAAGATAGAGGGGAAAAGGGAGAATAAAAACGCTGTGTTGAGAGGCATCTTACCTCTTCTAATGACACAAGAAGGACAGCAGTCTGGATTAACATAAAATAAAAAAAAGAATGGAATGATTTGGTTGGGAACATTCCATAATTAATTTTTTTTTTAAATGGTGGCCATGGAAACACTTTAGGGAGGACCGAAGATCTCCGATGCACAAGTCCCACAGTGCTGATCTGCCCTCTGACTCAGGTAAGGCTGACGTTCAGGTAAATGGCGAGCACTTTGTCGAAATATGCTGCGCGTTCCTATGACAATGAGAGATGACACCTGTTCAGAGTCGTCGCTGTGGAACTTGGACCACGACAAGGACGTCTTGACGGCACAGGCCTCAGGTACGGCTCACAGCACAGAAGCCTGCAAACGCTGGATGCACATACTGTACAAGAACAGGCCGTATTCATCCTACCTGACAAAGGAAAGTGGTGAAGCTGTCCGTATGAATGACTGGCGTTCAGCACTGACAGCACTGCAATCCTATCCGTCATTGTTTTCAGCCTCTTCTCTGCATCCTGGGTTACTTTGTGACTTTGCTCTGCCCGTGAGTTTCATTAAAGGTTCACTCCAAATTACATTACATTACAGGCATTTAGAATACGCTCTTATCCAAGGTGACATACATTGCATCCATTTATACTGGAGCAATGCAGGTTAAATACCTTGCTCAAAGGTACAACGGCAGTGTCCTACCCAGGAATTGAACCTGCGACCTTTCGGTTACAAGCCCAGTTCCTTACCCACTGTGCTACACTTTATTATTATTATTTTTTTATTTTATTAGTAGTAGTAGTAGTAGTAGTAGTAGTAGTAGTAGTAGTAGTAGTAGTAGTAGTAGTAGTAGTAGTAGTAGTAGTAGTAGTAGTAGTAGTAGTAGTAGTAGTAGTAGTAGTAGTGAATATTTTGCACAATGTTTTGTTTATGTCTGTATAATCTGTATAATCACATATAATTTGTCTTGCCTGCTCAAAAATTTGCATTCTTCCCAGCCTTCCTATTGCATGCAATGTTTTGTACGCTATAGAAGAACTTATAGGAAACAGCCACATATATTGTAGTAATCATAAGAATACATAAAAATACATAGACTTCATGAACACTATGTACGTTTTTTTAATGCCATTGACATGACATTAATGTAGCCTTTTACAAATGTTTATGTAGTGTTTGTGAAAGTAGCAGCAGGTAGTTCTTCTCTTGGACTGCTCATGCACAGTAGAATGTAACTACACATTTATAGGGCATAATACAGATTACAGGAAATATTGTGAATTAGCGTGGACTTACCATTATCGTCTGTATTCGCAGTGTATGCAAAATGCTTGCATGTGTTTTATCCCTGTGAGAATCCCCTCAGATGCATCAATAGCGGAAGTATCTGACGGGTGAAGGAATGGAATGTGTGTAGTTTTACCCGGAGCTACTGGAAGTGGGATCTCTTTAATGTCGTATCAGTCAACTGACTCCAAAACAATGTTTCAACCTTTCCCCTGCGCCAATGGTTACCTATAGGAGGCTGAAAACAAGGGACTAACGCCTCTATCCACCAGGAGTGTGGCTCTATGCGGATCACTATCTAGGTAGATGTGGACGTGCCTCAGGCCTGTGTAGGGGCGACATAGCTCAGGAGGTAAGAGCGGTTGTCTGGCAGTCGGAGGGTTGTCGGTTCGATCCCCTGCCCTGGGCGTGTCGAAGTGTCCCTGAGCAAGACAACTAACCCCTAATTGCTCCAAACGAGCTGATCGGTACCTTGCATGGCAGCCTTTCACCGTTGATGTGTGAGTGTGTGTGTGTGTGTGTGTGTGTGAATGGGTGAATGAGAGGCATCGATTGTAAAGTGCTTTGGATAAAAGCACTATATAAACGTAGTCCATTTACCATTTAGCCTACAAGGATACAATCGTGAATCTTGCAATGGCACTAGTGTCGAATGAGGGGTGCAGATATCCTGAGTTCTGTATGTATGTTTGGACCTTCAAAGCTAGATGTGAAGTTGTTTAACGCCAAAGGGGAATGGCAAGTTAAAGTGAAAGTAATTTATTGTATGGTGTGTTCAATAATACCAGTATACAATGGTTCACTGCAAAACGTGAGTGGTGAAAATCCTATACGCGAACCTCACGCAGGAGGGCTCCTCAAAACCATTTAACTTTTCCCCTTATATACCCGAAGATCAAATTAAAAACCCCAGGTCATCAGCGGAAGGGGTTAACCTCTGTAGCATCGCTGGCTGCCGGCTCGTAACTGTTCGCTTTTGAATGGAAATCCAAGAGCTGAATGAAAAACCCCAATGTGTCCAACATTGACAGGCAAATTGCAAGTGCAGGTTTTTCCAGTTCGCCAAGTTCATTTTGGTAATTGTGAAAAGCACCAAGCCGCAATTCTGGAAAGAAAAGACAGAAAGTAGGGCGGTATTTAATTGCAAGCGAAATTTAAGGGCAAAGGTTCATGGAAACGAGGCTCATGATTTTTCTATGTCCATTGCAGGGAAAACCCAAATCTCCTTCAGTCCATCCGAGCAGTACACATGCAGCCTCAGGGCCCTGCCCCTCTGGGATTCTACGCATCCCCCACCCCCCCTGCCCAAATACCCCAAATTCCACCCTCACCCCCACCTGAGGGCCCTCTCTCCCAACACATATCCCAGACAGCAGCTCAAACCGCCCTTCCTATTGTATACCCACACATGAGTCAATTCCCCCTTATTACATATCCACCTCTGTCACCCCAAAACACAGAAATACATCCAAACTCTCTTTCTTCTGAGCACCCACAAATAATCCAGCACTCCCCCCTCACCTATCAACCTCTGTCACCCCAAAACACAGGAGCACCTCAAAACCCCCTTTTTCCTGAGCACCCACAAATAAGCCAGTACCCCCTCCTCACCTATCCACCTCTGTCACCCCAAAACACAGGAGCACCTCAAAACCCCCTTTTTCCTGAGCACCCACAAATAAGCCAGCACCCCCTCCTCACCTATCCACCTCTGTCACCCCAAAACGCAGGAGCACCTCAAAACCCCCTTTTTCCTGAGCACCCACAAATAAGCCAGCACCCCCTCTGCACCTATCCACCTCTGTCACCCCAAAACGCAGGAACACCTCAAACCCACCTTTTTCCTGCATACCCACAAATAAGTCAGTGCCCCCTCAAAACCTCACAACCCCCATCACCCCAAAACACAGAAACGGCTCAAACCCCACAGCCACCTAGTGAAGCCCTCGCTCCCTCAACCCCCCAAACATCAGACGACCCCCCAACGGATGGTGGTTCTCTCCAGGTCAGGCAAGCAGAGGTGGCTCAGCTACAGGCCAGCACACAGCAGGTACGTACGCACACGTCAGGCACAGTAAGCATAGACTTCCATTTAAAAATCATATAAATGTAATGTGTAACATCGTACAGTGTGTGGTTTTGAAATCACTGGGCGGGACACGGCCCTAAAAGTTCTTTTTTTTTTTTTTTACTGCACTTCTGCAAATGCTTTCAGTGCAATAGTGGTGTCAGGTGACACAGTGTTGGCAGCAACCTCTTGTATCTACCTTACCCCCCCCCCACCCCCCTCCAGGCTTCACAGGTTCCTCACACACCCCAAAGCCAATCCCAACAACCCGCCCTGCCTGACACCCAGCAACCAATCACAGCAGAGCTTCCACAGGTGGGTGTGGTCCTGGAAGAGCATTCAATCAGCCTCACGGTGCCCAAGGACACCACAGATGCAGGTAGGACTGGCCTCCCGCCAGACTCCACTGCTCTAGAGTGTGTTTACTGCTGAGTTTATTTCAGTTATTCGCCAGGGACCGTCTGCAATTATAACAACAGTTTCAACAAGTGAAATATGATTCAAGGCACCAGATAAAAGCTCATTTTTGTCACCAGTCCCTGGGTGGGTGGGCAAGGACACTCTTTTACTCAGCAAAGGTCAGGGTTTGGGGCGGTAGGTTGTTGCCACGGAGATTAGCTGTGATTCGTTGTCTCCTTCCTCAGCAGAGCTTGCCACCCCAGGGGCACTGAATTCGGCCCCTTGCCCCTCTCGCCTGGTGCTGATAGCGACCCTACTGCCCCTCAGTATCACCGTCCTCATCTGCCTCGGCCTCGTTGGTAATGTTCTGCACTTCACTCCTGTCTCTCTCTCTCTCTCTCTCTGTAGTCTTGCACACAACACCTGCACCCTTCAAAAAAAAAGCAGAAAAAGACAGCCTTTTAACGTTATCACTCTTTTTTATCTCTCCCTCTCTGCCCATCAGTGACGTTTGTAATTTTTCCGTCCAAGCTACGGGATATGTCTCCCCCCTGTGGCAGCAACGTGAACTGCAGCAATAGCCCAGCGCCTCCTTTTCTTGCCAAGCATCCAGTTAACCAAACTGGAAATTTCAGTTCAGGTACAAGACATTATTTACAGTTTACTCGTAAAGTCCCTGACTAATTAAAAACGAAAAAGATGGAACTGTGTTTTCTTTTTTTAACTTTAACTTTTTTTTTAACCATCTCATGTGCTTCTGATGAACAGTGACCCCCTTTCTCCCGGCAGGCTGTGCCGAGGCCACGAGTGACGGTTGGGGTCGGATTGTGGGGGGCAGCGTGGCCTCCAGGGGCAGGTGGGGGTGGCAGGCCAGCCTGCGGTGGAGGGGCAGACACGTTTGCGGAGGGGCGATCCTCACTGGTCGCTGGGTCATCACCGCTGCACACTGCTTCACACTGTGAGGAAGGAACAGAGGCTGTGCAGAGCGAGAGAGAGAGAGAGAGAGAGACTGAGGGGGGGAGAGATAGAGAGAGGGGGAGAGAGAGAGAGAGAGAATTTATACTGTGTGATAATTTTCCCTGCACGGAGAGTACTGTACTGTTTTTCTCTGCATACAGCGCCATACTCTGTGACAGACTACACATTTTCTCTGCATAGGGAGCTTCATACTGTATAATTTAACTTCAAAGAGGCAGAAGGCATAATCGAGAAAGGGGAAAAAAGAGAGAAAGAAGGAGGGGATGATACTTCATACAGCAACAGAAGAAGGAGAGCAGAAATCAAAACTATGTGAGGGAGCTCTGTTTTCATTCCAAGATAAAAAGATAAAAAAGAGAAGGAGTGTCTCTCTTTGAATGAATGTCTGAGTTGGAGGGAGGTTTACTTGCTTTTTTTTGGGGGGGGGGGGGGTGTTATGTCAGCTTGTCATATACGAATTACCCACTTTAGTAAGTTCTCTTATTAGAGATAAGAGAATTAAAAAAACTTTGAACTGTGGGAGAGAAACGGTTGTGGCACAGGCAGTCTCTGCCTATCTCCGTCCCACCCCACCTCTCCTCTCGCCGTGTCCGACAGGAGCGAGATGCAAGACGTGTCAGACTGGGAGGTTGTCGTGGACACCGTGAGCATGACGGACAGCGCGTCTGGGAGGCACTACCACGTCCTGGGGATAGAGCACCACCCGCGCTTTTCATCAGAGAGCAACGACTACGACCTGGGCCTCATCCACACCACCGCTGAGATAGAGATGAAAGGTGGGAGAAGGAGGAGCAGAAGGAAGGACGGAGGAGGAAGGAGGGAGGCAGGAGGGAAAGAAGAGAGGAGAAAGAACGGGGGACGCCTAAGCTGTTTCAATTTGAAAGCTGCATTCAGTTATTTATTTATTATTATTTCGTCAAATCATGTGACAAGCACAGTAAAATTCCCTGTGTTAAATCAACACTTAGAGAGTGCATATGGTCCCTGTTGTGCATATGGTCACATGTACAGTGCTCTGTCAGAGTGGAATTAACACTGAACATGTCATTTTCTGTCTGTGTAGATGTATTATAATTTACACAACATCATGATGATTATGCAAAAATTACAATCATAAAACTTGCTCAACAGGTAGCAACGATGAGTGTGCTATGCGGGACAACCTGTCCTGTGTTTACAGCCGAGTGTACGTGACAACCCGCATGGTGCCGGTGTGTGTGTTGTGGTGTATTTGACCACAGTGATTGGTGCCGGTGTGTGTGTTGCGGTGTATTTGACCACAGTGATTGGTGCTGGTGTGTGTGTGTTGTGGTGTATTTGACAACAGTGATTGGCGCCGGTGTGTGTGTTGTGGTGTATTTGACCACAGTGATTGGTGCTGGTGTGTGTGTGTTGTGGTGTATTTGACCACAGTGATTGGTGCCGGTGTGTGTGTTGCGGTGTGTTTGACCACAGTGATTGGTGCTGGTGTGTGTGTTGTGGTGTATTTGACCACAGTGATTGGTGCCGGTGTGTGTGTTGTGGTGTATTTGACCACAGTGATTGGTGCCGGTGTGTGTGTTGTGGTGTATTTGACCACAGTGATTGGTGCCGGTGTGTGTGTTGTGGTGTATTTGACCACAGTGATTGGTGCCGGTGTGTGTATTGTGGTGTATTTGACCACAGTGATTGGTGCTGGTGTGTGTGTTGTGAGGTATTTGACGGCAGTGATTGGTTCTGGTGTGCGTGTGTTGTGAGGTACAGTATTTGACCACAGTGATTGGTGCTGGTGTGTGTGTTGTATTTGACCACAGTGATTGGTGCTGGTGTGTGTGTTGTGCAGGTGTTTTAGTGCTGGTGTGTGTGTGTGTGTGTGTGTTGTGCAGGTGGGGTGTGGCCGGTGTGTTTGCCCAGCCCAGGCGAGTCCTTCCCTCCTGGCTCTCGCTGCTGGGTGACAGGCTGGGGGTACACCCACGAGGGGGGTGAGTTCAGCGCGCACGGGCTCATTTTCACAGGGCCAAACACATGATCCAAACCCACCGTTTCCCCCCGCCTACTAAACACAACAGCAGACACTAGGGCTGTTATGCTGGTGCCCTGAGGACCAAATGCAGTCCACCACAGACCTTTACTCACCAAGACACTTTCCTAGAAACAGCTTGATGATATTTATATCCAAATCTGCAAGTCCTCGTCTTTCTCTGTGGCAAATGAGAGGTCTCTCTCTATCTCTCTGTCTTACTCTCTTCCTTTCTCTCTCTCATTCTCTCTCTCTCCCTCTTTGTCTCCTTCTCTCTCTACTCTCTCCTTTCCCCTCTCTCTCTCTCCCTCCCTCCCTCCCTCTCTTTCCCTCTCTTCTTTTCTCTCCCTCTCTCCCTCAATTCCCCCTCTCTCTCTCCCTCCTGCCATGCCCCCCCTCTTTCCCCTCTCCCTCCCTCTGCCCCCCCCCCCTCCCCCTCCCTGTCTCTCCCCGTCCTCCCCCCCCCCCCCCCCCGCCAGGTTCGGTATCCACGTCCCTGCGGCAGGCAGAGGTGCAGGTCATCAGTCAGTCCCAATGCTCCCAGCCCTCAGTGTATGGCGGCTACCTCACCACCCGCATGATGTGTGCGGGGAGGATGGAGGGAGGGGTGGACTCCTGCCAGGTAACCACACAACATGTGTGTGTGTGTGTGTGAACATGTATGTGCCTTCATTTACACACACACACGCACACTCGAACGAACACACACACAAATACACACACACTCGAACAAACACACACACATACACACACACACACACTCAAACAAATACACGTACGCACACACTCAAACATACAGTACATATACACACGCACTACCTATACTACACACACACACACACACACACAAACAAACATAGTGATACGCACAAACACACACGCACACACACACCCAAAAATACACGCAACGCAAACACACACCCACACACACAAACAAACACACACACACATATAGTTAAATGCAAAAGTATTGGGACAGTTACGTAGTTTTTGTTATTTTGACTGTACTTCAGCACAATGGATTTGACACAAAAAAACTATAAATATGAGGTTTCAAGCGTAGACTGACAGCTTTAATGTGAGGGTATTTACATCCATATCAGTTGATCCGTGTAGAAATTACAGCCCTTTTAATACACAGATCCCCCCCCCCCTTTCAAATTTTATGGGAGCAAATGTAATTACTATATATAAACTGTATATTAAATTACACGTACAGTCAGAGCAACATGCTAACAGGTGTGTCTGAAACAGGCGTGTCTGTGATTTTAAGGGGGACAGCGGGGGCCCCCTGGTGTGTGAGACGGGGGCAGGGGACTGGAGGCTGGCCGGGGTGGTGAGCTGGGGCGAGGGGTGCGGCCGGCCCAACAAACCCGGCGTCTACACCAGAGTCACACAGCTTCTCCTCTGGCTGTACCAGTACATACAGGTACAAGCCGCCAATGCATACGATTCTCTCACGACTGGGTCACGTGATTGAATTGAACTGGATGCATTAATACCCCTGGGTCATTTACAATCCCTTGTCGACAATATTGCATCAGAAGAGGTTTTCCCTTCTTTCCATTTGTTTTAAGTTGTGCAACACTATGTGCTGAACAGAGTCTGCTGCTGGCACAGATGCTCTAGGCAGGCGTTTTGGGCCACAGCCACCTCTGGGCCACACGATTCAGGTTTAAGTGGTGGGTGTGATTTATTGTGGAGCACTTTGGAGCCACAAAAATATCCTTCTTTATGGCCACTGAAACCCCATGGTCAGCTCTTGTTCTGAATAACTGACGTAAAGCGAGCACCGGCGTATTATTGGGTAACTTGTGTGGTTGGTTTGATCTTGGTCAGGTCTTATAGAGACCATCTGGTTGAATAAAGGTTAAATAAATAAATGAAAACTGAATAACTGCTCCTACCTTCTTGAGGAACAAATAGTAATAAAGGGAAACAATAAATACATTTTTAAAAACATCACTCAATTTGTCGCAATACAGTCAAACTTTTATTTTTCATAGACAGGCTCAGAGGAAGGGTCTGCACCAGGCATGGAAGGTTCCCTTCACTGATGCTCAGAAGACCTGCGCTGCAAAACTTACTTATTTATTTATTCATTTGTTATGGAAATATTGTTCACGCAGTAACTCAATATTAAAGGTGATATAATCCCCATTTCTGCTTCATGTTTTCATTAACAAGCATACTTATTCACATGAAACTGATTAGGCTACCAATCGCTGTATTCATCTTTTGGTAACAAACTGGATTGGTGAAACATTTGTTGGGACCACTGTGAAGGGGTGTGGCCAGCCTAACAAATCTGGCGTCTAAACCGTCACACAGCTTCTCATCTGGCTATACCAGTAGGCTACATACAGGTACAAGTAGCTAATACATATGATTGTTATATGATTAGTAATAAAGGGGAAATAGTACATATGATGTACTATTTGTGTAGTCTTACATTCACCACCCACTCTAAATATCAGGACAAACTGCGTCCCAGTGGCCAAATTACACATTTCTGGTTATGTTGTTAATTGCTGTGGAGGAAGAACCCCATACTATATAGCCTGCTCACCACCAGGAACTTTTGTATTGTGTTTTTATTTTGTATTGTCGTTTTTTATTGTGTCTGCCTAAACGTTCTTGTCAGCCAAATAAGTTTATCTTATCATAAGTGCTAGTCTGTATGGCCAGTCAGAGAAAACAATGTCCCCTTCACTACTGTAATCCAGTAAGAACAGATGTCGCTAAAACATATTATTGCGCAAGCCAACTGGCCTGCCCTGAGATACGTTGCGTTGGCAGACTGACAGTTTGATATTCATATGCAAACAGAAATTAATTTATACGGTAGGCGTTGTCGACTCATTATAATAAGGATACGTGCTGACTGTAACGTTATCTTTGGACGATGAGCGGAAACTACAAGCGATGATCACAATAATAGAAAAACGTACTGATTAAACAAACAGCATACCAGCAGAGCTCGTTCACTCGGTTTGCTAACTAGCATAGTTGGCTCTAGCTAACGTTAATGTGCATGTTATTAGGTCACTACTGCCTAAATAGACAAGCACTATTACTGCAATACAGTGGTAAGTCCATTCACCTTGCATGAACTATAGCTAACGTTAGCATACAGGCAGCTAGTAGCCTAACACTACATTTGCGAAACTTCCTGATCGACTCGTAGCGAGGAGACCGTGGAGCGGTTAAGTGAGTTTTACTTGTTTGTAGTCTGTTGTCTGCTGCAGTGTTATCGTGTAAAGGGAAATGTGTTCCGCAGTCCTGAATACAGTCAGACCTGCGCTGGCCCGTACCCTCATACTGAGAACAGAAGGGCACTCGCGCGGAATTCTAGCCGGGTTTGCGCACATCAACACCGGCACGGACCGTGTAACGCAGCCCCGGGGAACTGGGATTAGACACTACGGTGTACGGATGGAGCCGGGCAAAGGACTAATATTCAGACAAGTGAGTGCATTTATGCTACTGCACGTTAAGCGGCATCGGCGACTTGTTCGCGCGTCGCTGGTGCCATTCTTTTAATCGATACACAGTCTTTCCCTAAACTTTAGCCATTTTGCTTGCAGCCTAACTGGTAAAATAGCTACATGCTAGCACAGCCATAGCGGTTATTTAGGTAGATGACTACTATTAGCTTTGTGTCCGTTTGTTTGCTGGCTATGGTGACTTTAATGTATGGCTGGTTTGCTACAAGCCACCGTGCTAAGTAACAGCAAACAATTGTTTTGAAATAGCAGCAAGCAACACATGAAAACAAAATTCCTCGTTCTGAGGGTGAGCAGTTGGAGTTGCTTTGAGTGCATTCTGCGTAGAGCTCAATGTGTCTAACTTAGCTAGGTAGCTATGATACATTATTATATATGTTTGTATTTCTGAGTTACACTGATGTTATCCACTTTATGGATGTTGTTTATCGCCCTGGATAAGTGATTGTAAAGTAATTTCTTAATGCATGGAATTGCATTCGCGGACTTAGTTTGCGTCAGATTCATTGTAGTATGTCATCCTATGTTTTTTATTTGGTCTAAAGGCTGTAAATGTGCGTCTGTTGGTCCTTGTCCCTTCTCTTCTCCCTCAGTTGTTTGAGTCTATAAGCAGTACCTACACATACCTGCTGGGGGACAAAGAGACGAAGGAGGCAGTTCTCATCGACCCGGTGCTGGAGACGGTGGATAGAGATGTCAAACTGATCGAAGAGCTGGGACTGACGCTGAAAGTAGCAGGTAACAAGCGAAGGAGAGGCAGAGTGATACGTGACCCCGAGTGGAAAAACAGAAGGGACGGGGGGGGGGGCTACCTTAATGGACTGGAACCGTGAAAACTGTTGTAGAGTGACCACATGATGCATGGTAAATGGATTTATATAGCGCTTTTATCCAAAGTGCTTTACAATTGATGCCTCATTCACCCATTCACACACACACTCACACACCAACTGTGAAAGGCTGCCATGCAATGTACCAATCAGCTCGTTGGGAGAAATTAGGGGTTAGGGTGCCAGACAAAAACAGAGTTGTGATCAGGTACATTTCAATTCAGGAAATTCAATGAAATGCAATGCATGAATAGGAAAATATAGGATATATGTGATTACTTTAATGAATTGAATTTCAATCTTGAGAGAGACAGGGCAAGTGAATAAAAGTGGGGTCACTGAAATCCAAAATTATTTCTCTTGCTAATCGGTTAATTTTAAATGGTTCGTGGTAGACTAAATGACACAGAGTCAGACATCGGGTGTTGTTTTCTGTTGTTTCTCGATGCTTCGCTCTGCCAGCGTCGTCATGGCAATAAAGCACCGTGTAATATAAAATGGAACCGAGCCGCACCTGGTGGTTGGGTTGGGGGTTGGGGGTTGGGGGTTGGGGGGGGGGGGGGGTAGTAGAGAGAGAGGAGGGGGGGGGGGGATACCGGCAGGGTACAGCAGTCTCAGATGGGACGTTAAACCTAAGGGTAATTCAGTGCAGTAATAACGCTTGTTATGTGCTTGTTATGTAACACTGAACTGCTGTACACTAAGATAAAACTCTGTAGCATTCTCAAACTCTGGACATATACACCCAAATAAAGAATGTGTTTGATTCCACCTGTCTAAGCTTGAAAGCTGTTTAATTGTCTCTAGCTAATGGTAGGCCTATGTATAAGTGAGCATAGATAGGCCCATTTAATTTATCTTTAATTATCTGTTAGGCTCTTCTAATTTTGGCTGCTCTGGCTATGTTTGATTTGCTAGTTAGGACTGCTTCCTCCTGACGAGTTCGTAATCTTTAGAGTTGGAAAAAAAAAAATATGACCGTATCTTTTCTCTTCGCTCAGCCAACACCCACTGTCACGCGGACCACATCACCGGCACGGGCCTGCTGAAGAAGAAACTTTACGGGTGCAAGAGCGCCATCTCCCGGCTGAGTGGAGCAAATGCAGACATCCTGTTCTCTGAGGGAGACCACATCACCTTCGGCAAACATGTGAGGGGGGGGGGGGGGGGGGGGGAGAGAGAGAGAGATAGAGAGAGAAAGGGAGAAAGAGGGGGAGAGAGCGGTAGAGAGAGCGGTAGAGAGAGAGGGGGAGAGAGAGGGGGAGGAGAGACAGGAGGGCACAGAAGGGGGAAAGTGTTATGACAGGAAATTTGAAATCTGTATGTATCCTCTTTCCATGTATTACTCTTTTTCGAAGCGAGCTGCAACTATTTTTTAAGAAATCGACCGTGATACAGTGTTCTCTTGAAGGGTTCCCACAAACTTAAGCCCTTACTTAAATGCTCGGTCACATACATACATTTTTAGATGAAGGTCAAATTGGAAAACACTCCTCCAGATCCCTGATATTTTCAACAAACACATGTTAATAAGTGTAGGTGGAAAATCCAGGTTCAAAAAGTAAAAATCCTCCCCAGTATTTTGTTCCAATAACCTGGATTTGCTCATTACCACAATTCTTCAGTCAGGCGGAAGAACCAATTAGTGAAATCGAGTTCATGCGTGGAAGAAACACGTGACAGGACTTTCTGACCCCTGGACTTTGCACCACCTCTGATAAGAAGCAAAAATGGCGATCACACGATAGCAGTATTGGTTTGTTGTTACTGCAGGAATTGTAAAGTGGTGTAAAAAGGTTATTATACTGCTTACTGTGGCCAGGCTCACCCCTGTGTGCCTCCCTCCCCCCCCCCAGGCCCTGACTGTGAGGGAGACCCCGGGGCACACGGACGGCTGCGTGACCTTCGTTTTGGGGGATCAGTCCATGGCCTTCACCGGGGACGCGCTGCTCATCAGGGGCTGCGGCAGAACGGATTTCCAGCAGGGTAGTCGGCGCCGCCTTTTCTGAGTTTGCATAAACACGCCCCCTATTCTCAGTTCCCCGTGTGCTTTAAATCTGTCGCTCCCTTTTCTGCGTTTGCATAAATACGCCCCCTATTCTCAGTTCCCCGTGTGCTTTAAATCTGTCGCTCCCTTTTCTGCGTGTGCATGAACACGCCCCCTATTCTCAGTTCCCCGTCTGCTTTAAATCTGTCGCTCCCTTTTCTTTGTTTCCCTTAGTTACCCTTGCAGTGGCGGCTCTTCCTCAAGGCCCAGTTTCACCTGTTTGATGAGTACGCAGTGTGCATTCTAACCACCAGGTGGCAGCGCCGTAGAGCTTCTGTTCCTGCCTCTTCCTTCATCGGTGTCACTCGCTGCTTCCTCCCCCAGGCTGCTCCAAGAGGCTTTACGAGTCCGTCCACCAGAAGATTTTCACTCTTCCTGGATACTGCCTCCTCTACCCAGCACACGATTACAAAGGTACTAAAGCGCTGTTTGTATTTATGTCAAACCAGCCCTGTGTGAAAATAGTGTGTGATTTTTATACATTCACCCTTAGGCATTTACCAAGATGCTCTTGGTAAATGGTAAATGGACTGCATTTATATAGTGCTTTTATCCAAAGCGCTTTACAATTGATGTCTCTCATTCGCCAGAGCAGTTAGGGGTTAGGGGTTAGGTGTCTTGCTCAAGGACACTTCGACATGCCCAGGGCGGGGTTTGAACCGGCAACCCTCCGACTGCCAGACAATCGGTCTTACCTCCTGAGCTATGTCGCCCCTGTCTTCTCCAGACAGACCTGATGATGTCAGTTATATCCGTACCGCTGTAGAGTAAGTGCTGCTGCTGATGAACTTGCACTTGACAAACTAGTTAGCGGTTAATCGTCCGAGTTCGTGTGCGGTACTTTCTTTCGTCTGACGGCCTTGTGATGAACCCTGGGGTTCGCATTCATTCAGACTTCGTCTCCCACGGTCATTCTTTCATTCTCAGTTGCGGTTCCTCCGGTGAGCCCGTGCAGCGGAGCGACCCTAAAATCTCATTAGCAGGGGAGCCCCCCCCCCCCCCCCCCATGGTGGTGGTGGTCCCCCGTCGGCATGCGGAACCGTCGCCGCGGCGACGCTGACTCCTGTGCGTCTTCCGTGCTGCAGGTCAGACCGTGTCCACGGTGGAGGAGGAGAAGAAGTTTAACCCTCGCCTGACCAAGACGCTGGATGGGTTTGTGCACATCATGGCCAATCTGAATCTCCCCAAGCCGGCACAGATAGGTACCGGACGAGCGAGCCTCTCCCTGAGCTCACATTCACTCCTGTTACCGTGGACTCTAATGCCATTGTGTCAGTGGTGGGGTGCAATGCTAAGACACTCCACGTGTATGTTTTATAAGCCCTCTTTCTCTCTCTCTCTCTCTGTCTCTCTCTCGGTCTCATGTGGTCCATGGGTCTGACCCCCTATGTGTGTCTTATATATGCTCATATATGCACTCTACACTCTCTCTCTCTCTCTCAGTCTCATGTGGTCACATGGGTCTGATTTGTCTGTTATGTACGCACTCAACACTCCTCGCTGTAGTCATGGTTTTTCCCGTGGCCATGTTTCTTAGATGGGTGTGTACAGGGTGTCTTGCGCGACTGGTGTTGTCGCGGTACACACACACACTAACCTTCCCTGTCTGTCTTTCTCTCAGATATCGCTGTGCCTGCAAACCTGGTGTGTGGACTACATGAAGTCTGAAATTCAGATGGGAAAAGATCTACAGTGTGAGCATAATTCCATAGGCTCTGTCCTAGATTCTCCTAATACATATTTCTGTATTATTTATGTATTATTTTTGATACTGTGGATCTAACCAGAGCAGAAAATGGTTCACATATGAATTGGTTTTAAGTTGATTATCCATACTCATAAAGTTAATGAAAACTACATTTCGGAGGTGTTGCTTTTTTCCCATCATGCTTAAAGAAATCAGTCGTGCTGTTGCCGGGATGTGTTTTGAGAT
This sequence comes from Anguilla anguilla, assembly GCF_013347855.1. NCBI lineage: Eukaryota > Metazoa > Chordata > Actinopteri > Anguilliformes > Anguillidae > Anguilla > Anguilla anguilla. The sequence continues at coordinate 80,890,914 of NC_049201.1, read as the reverse complement.
AAATGTAATCATGCTATCAGTATCAAGCTGCGCATTTTCTGGTCCTTTTCTGAGGCGCTTATCTAATGTAACTGCTGCGGATTGCAATACTACGAGGTATGAGGAAAATAAGAATCGAAGCTACTTAGCTACTGAAGCACTAGAGATGTTGATTTTGTGAATAAATTATACTTAATCATTTTTAAAAATTCAGTTTGTCTCTTTTTTTGTGTCATGTATCAAGTTTGTTGACAGTGCTTTTGTGTGGTACTTAAACTTGTTCTTGTACCGCTAGTGCAGGTTCAAATTTAGCTGAATTTTGTTGTACCAAGATCTAATTTCAGCCAGAATCTGCATCTGTTTTCACTGGCTGACCACCAGTGGCTGAAGTTATTTTAAAAGGCATTCCTGGTTGACCATGTCTGTTTTAAATTCTCTCTACATGAAAACCAAATGGTTTATGCCTATGATTGTTATTATTAGACACCCCCCCCACCCTTATTTTTGTGCTGTCTCCATTTAAAAAATGTTTTATATCCCTGGGGATGCTCAGAAACAGACCAAACTGTATGTTTGGTCAAACTACATGGTAAATGCAGGTCATAGCAATACATCATCAGCTAGCCAAACGGTGGTGCTGTTTAGCAAAAAAAAAAGTTTTGAGAGCATGCAGTTCTTGACCAGATTGACACACAGTTTTGGGCACGTGTGTAGATTCCCACCCTTGTGAGGAGAACTCCATAATGTTTGGGACAAAGACTTTTTTTTTTTGATCGATCAGACAGGTGTTTGGGGGTTTTCTTCATTATGTGAGGATTCTTCGGTCATCGGCTGTAAAGGTCTTCCTTGGCCAACCAGGCCCTTTGTGATTACTGTGCTCACCAGTGCTCTTTCTCTTAATGATATTCCAAACTGTTGATTTTGGTAAGCCAAAGATTCGACCTGCGTCTCTGTTTAAAAGAAATATATATATTTATCAGTGTCATTGTGGCTTCCTTGACTTTCATTGGCACAACTCTGGTCCTCATGTTTACAAATACGAATAACAGACTCCAAAGGCAATCAAAAGCCTAGAATGAAGACTAGACACTGACAACTCTCTTAAGCCTACACTAAGGAAGCAATTGAACACACCTGACGCCGGACTAATCACAAACACCTGTGAAGCCATTTGTCCCAAACATTATGGTGCCCTGAAATGTGGGGACTATGTACACAAAGGGATTCTTCAGTATTTAAAAAAAAATTTTGTCCTACGTTTGAGTTGCTTCATTCTTTCACGCATTTCTCTTGTACACCTCAGTCAGGAAGACAGGTCTGGGGAGATGGGTGTGACCCACTTTGAACCAGTACTCCTCTGCACACAACTTCCCTGCCTACTGACGCCATCCGGTTCACTTCGAAAGACCGATCTATTTGGTTATGTCTTTAGTCTTTTATTATTGTGGTTCTTTTAACTGCTGGCTATTTTGACTCCGCTTTTAATCTTGCTCTAACAAAACACCTAAAATATTGTCTTCATTCAGCGGACTGTTGTCCAGTAATGCCCCTCAAATATACCACAAGCTTCACTGACAGTGGTACAGGCAAGTTTTGTGTCATTTTCCTTACCGACAAACAAAATCAAAACAAACCACATGCTTTGAAGGTAATATTCACTCTGAATGCTATTGTGGGCCCAATGATTGAAAGAACGTGCACACGCACACACACACACACATACTTGCACACACACACAGACATGCGCACACACATTCACACGCTCATACACACATACTCGCACACGCACGCACACACACACACACACTGCTCCCAAGTGCTCCACTCCATCAACCAGCTGTCTGCACTTGACAAATACAAAATAATTAGACCAGATAACCTCTCCCTCACATACTCAATGACACACACCTGTTCTTGTACAGGGGTGTGTCCCTTGACAGTGTCATGTCTTCGTTATGTTACTTCTGGCCACTGTCCATCTGAGGGGAAAAAACGTTTCAGGAAGTGTTTTTATGCTGCCAGCTGTTCTTTGGTTTTGTTTATTGTGCCCCTGCCTCTGCCTTCAAGCTCTCCATCTGTTCAGTCTCTTTCTCCCCTCTTTCATTCGCCTGTCGCTCCCGCTCTTTACTCATTCTCTCTATCACCCCATCTCCCTCCACCGTGTCAAGTAGACGGAGGGGAGGATGTGTGGGCGCGCTTGCCAGCTCGCTCCGACACTACAGTGGGAAAGGGAGGACGGGCCGACGACAGCGCCGCGCGGAAAGATTTACGTACGTGTCAATGACGTGCTCGGAGGGGCTCAGACAGTGAGACAGAGTCGCCGGGTGATTTATGAAATTATGCAGAGCGTGTATATTAATGTCTCTCTATTTATACCTTTAAACTGTAAATCAACAGTTTTTGGTAAAGTTAACGTCACCACGGGGACTTCCCGTGAATTCCCCATTTGTTTGTTCTCTATAGGCATAGTTTTCCCTCGCGGCTCTGCACAACCGAGAGAAAAAAAAAAAACAGAGTAGGACTACAAATAAATGGAACAAACATAGCACTTGTCAATTTTACGATGAAACACAAGAGACGGGCCTTTTTCTTGTGATCATGTCGGCGTCCCATGATAGGCAAATACATTGCTTGCTTTCCCAAAATTTGGGCAGATTTTAGCCCCCCTTGAATAGGGAGATATTTTTCTTCCTATACCAGTGAGAAGCACCTTGTGATATTTGTCAGCATATGAACAACATGCTATATTTAGAGGACGGTCCATATACCACATCTCCATGACAATTTTGGCTAGTAGCATCGGAGAGAGAACTCTGACATAAACGCAATATTAAAAAAATGAAGCGTTGTATTACTGATTCGAGGTGGGTTAAATTTCCGTCGATTCTACCTGAAACATCCTCCCCTTGCAACTCTTGCGGCAGTTGATTTTCCCGACTTTAGACTGCACGCAATAAAGATTGACAGGAGTGGAGCTGGAGGCTGGAGCCGCGTTTTCACACCAACTTTTTGTCCTAAGCGATCCCTCTCTGTCCCTCCCCCCTCACGCATGAATTCCATTTCACCTGTTAACGCGATACATTCAACCGTGACCTGTCATTTTGGTGGAGGTGATCAGGAAGGATTGTTTCAAGTTGAAAAAGAAAGTGGGCAAAGATACCGGAACAGATACGCTGAGTGGCTTAAAATACCACAAAGGGACCTCTAGGAAGAACTATTCGAATTGTTTTCTTTCGTCAGAAAATCCCGAAGCGATAGATATCAAGCATACAGACACATTTTCTTCGCAGCGAGAAGCCATGTAATCGTGTAGGCTATATTTACCATTTTCTTTTTTTTTAGTAGCCTAATTAGGTTTGTTTTAAAACAAAGTTCTAGAGACACGGATACTAGAGTTTTTGATTTCTCAGGTCTCACAGAAACTCGAGGATTGGATTTGGCGGACAGCAAAAGCTCCAGTCAGGTACGATCGGTTGCGTGTGTTCTTTGTTTTTGTTGTACTTTCTTTCTTTGAACCAGTTTGCCTAACGCAAAAGCTGCGTATTCAAATGATAACTCGATTTCTTTGATAGAAAAAAGGTACCCTATAGACTATGTATTAACCAGACACTATAATTTATAAACAATAAGCGATCGAAGCAGGGCAACTGCAACTCGAGTCGAAATAATTCATTAAAAAAAAGTATATTATTGCCTATAGACTGGAGTAGGTAGGCCTTACTGTTTATTTGCCCTTTGTACTTTTATTTCAACAAATATTATAGGCTAGCGCAGTAGCCTGCTTAGACTGCTTTGCCTGCATAAACATTTTGATTTAGTAGTTTGACGTTCGTGCCGGCTGTGTCCGTCTGAAGTTCAGTCGGGTTTTTGATCTGATTAGTGATTCTGATGGATTTTAAGTGTTAGTGTTCGGTTAAATAGTGTTTGCTGAATTCCTATCGCAGTTAGACATGATTGAGGTATGCTGTTTCTGCAGTGTTAGGCAATGACATTTTACTGGGTACGTTGTAGGCTACTGTTTACATTGGGGAACTATGAAGTCTAGAGGAGGACGACTTTATTGCTCACTACATTATGAATAAATGCGAATGAAAAACAAAAATCATGTGAAATAACATTATTGCAAGCCTGTAAACGTGTCAGATTGTTGTTGCTTTTCAATGTGGTAATGCGGTTTAGAGGGTATCTTATACTACAAAAATACGTCACGAATGTTCAACCAAATTAAGTTTCAATAGATTTTTTCGTTACTTAAGAAAGCAAAGTAGTTGTGAGCGCAGTTCGGAATTCACTGGGGGTAGGCAATACTTTTTAACTGTTCATTTAATCTTAAATCTGATGTAGTAATTGTGAATTATGGTGGATTTGATGTAATTGGAATTTTGCGCTTTGATGCTGCACCTTCCAATAAATACAGCAATGCATTCCACAAAGTTCAGCTTACACAGTCACATATTATTATTATTATTATTATTATTATTAATAACAATAACAATAATAATACATTATATTAAAATCTTACTAAATAATATTAAAACACGAGTATGTTTGAGTATGACATAAGTATAACGTGTGTTTGTCATTTAGCCTACTTACCACTAGACAGGCAATCATATGCCGTACAGTATTCATGTAAACCCAATTATGCATTGTAGAAACTGCATCTGGGGGATGGAAAGATAACATTTTAGACTTCCAAGGCTTGTATCATCATTGCTATCGGCACATCAGCATTGGGGGTAAACACAAGATGTCGATAAGTGACGATGGGAGGGGATAGACGAGAATCATGCGGGGAGAGGTGACAGGCTACCGTGGGAACTTCAAACTCATAACTATCTCTTGCCCTCTCGTATCTCACCTCCTACCAAGTTTTAGCCAGCACTTGCTCAGACAAATCCCCGACTGTAACCAAACCTGTTGTTAACAGCTCCTCCTCGCCGCAACACACGTCCACTGGGACGTGCTGTATACCGCTTGAACAGAGCCGCCTAACCACTACTCCGCGCTCGCGCCGAACGCTGAGTACAGGTGCGAGCCCAGAAGTGCGAGAATGCACGTGACCTTTAGTCACGTGCAGACTCGTTAACCATAGCCTACTTTATGCGACGACTCCCGCACACAAAGGTGCCCGGGCATCCTTCCCAGATAAGTGAAAATGGAACCTGTGTGGTCTTATAGCTGTACTTTATTTTTGGTTGCACCTGCTCCCCTCCCCCAATTTGAATATTCAGAACGCGCAGAATACGCGCTGTGCTGAGCTTTACGAGGGGTCAAGCATTTAGCACTTATACCCGCAAGAACACAGGTGAGAAAAGGGTGCATGATGCAACTGTCATCAGTACCCCTCACCTTGCTATGTCAGGTGCAAGCAAGAGATCTAGTGGATTTTGAATCGTGTGTACCAACCTGGTGGAAATTTACATCATGAATGCATCCCATAACTAATAATTGAATTCTTACCATCTAACATACAATCTGACGTGTTTAGGATAGGATAGATAGGTGTGCATCAAAAACATCTGCTACAGAGCCTGTTGGTTAATCATGTCAATCAACCCCTGTCCTTATCTTTAACTAACTGTGAAAAGCAAATTTAAAATAATTTATCTTTTGCAAATACAGTTTGGCCATGCAGTTTAGTAATCAGTAAAACTGCCTGACTGGAATTTGTGAAGTAAAAATGGAAAGCTAGTGTTTATGCCATAACTAAGTCTAATTTATGATTGATTGAATACAGGCCTCTGTCTGGTGTCAGACAGACTGCTGATGCGGTTGCAACAAAAGATTCACTGCACACCCCTTTGCTAGGACTGATGAGGTTGTACACACTGTGGGGGATGGGGAAGGGGGGAGGGAGGGAGGTGGGTTGTGTTTGTATAGCTTGTCCAGGGGTTTGCAAACTTAGTGAAGGAGTCTCAGGGGGGTCCTTAGCAAAATGGAGAAACCATTTTCCTTTTAAAGAACATTTTTTCTTGAAAGTGAAAACAGAGCTGTGCTTTCAGGGGTTCATGAGATTTATACATCTGGGAACCTGAGGTGCAGTTTCCAGTAGCTGTTCACTGTGTATTGTATCATAAGACCCAGCAGAACATAATGTATTATTATTTTTTAACACAAAACATGTCTTGGGTGCTATAAACATGTTGTCGTGAAAGCATTTTCATGAAAAATATTATTTATTTTCATTTTTATGAAATGTCTCTTAAACAACAAGTTTCTGCACTGTAGAATATATGGTTCTTGAGGTTAAGACCAGGGAGTTATGTCCCCTATGGGGGGACTTTGATGCTGCCGTGCTGTGAGTTCCGTGGGTCTGGTGGAATTCTAATGTGCCCTGAGTTCCATGGGTCTGGTGGAATTCTAATGTGCCCTGAGTTCCATGGTTACGGTGGAATTCTAATGTGCCCTGAGTTCCATGGTTACGGTGGAATTCTAATGTGCCCTGAGTTCCATGGTTGCGGTGGAATTCTAATGTGTCCTGAGTTCCATGGTTGCAGTGGAATTCTAATGTGCCCTGAGTTCCATGGTTACGGTGGAATTCTAATGTGTCTTGAGTTCCATGGTTACGGTGGAATTCTAATGTGTCCTGAGTTCCATGGTTATGGTGGAATTCTAATGTGTCCTGAGTTCCATGGGTCTGGTGGAATTCTAATGTGTCCTGAGTTCCATGAATGCAATGCACTATAGATTGTGTGTGTGTGTTCCATGGGTGTGATTGGTTTGCAGGGCGGTATCTTGTATAAGAACCGCATATTAGACTGCGCAGCGCGCTCAGTGTTTTGGCGTGACCGCGTCATCTCCAAACACCGGCTGTGCACACGGAGAATTTCCGCTGCGTGCGTCAGCTGCCATTGGCTGGCGGGATGCAAAGCTGGCGAAAGCCTGTCTTCCATTGCACTGTTGATTTCAAAGGCTGAGGTGAATCGCTGAACTGTGAACGGGTGCACACGACCCCCCCCCCCCCCCCTTCCCCACCCCAGTCTATGGAGAGCAGGAGCATCCCCGTGTCACATTGGCGGGTGAAATGCATGCTCAGGCATTCGTTTTGTGTACACAGGTGTGTGTGTGTATTTGTGTGCGTGCGTGTCCATGTGTCTGTGTGTCCGTGTGTGTGTGTGTGCGTGCACGCATGCACACCCTGAGCACATTTCTGCTGTGAATGCACGGTGACAAATGTAGGGCTAGGCTGGCTGTGTCAGCATTAAACGTGGCCTCCGCTGCCAGCTAAGGGAATGCATGAGGGGCCACAGCAGCAGAAATGATGCTAGCGCGGGCGGCTGTGGTGGTAGCTGTAGCTGTAGCTGTATTTAATAATGACTGGATTAGGGATATTGTTTAATGTAGATGCAGAACTACTGGATGGTAATAGCATAGCTCCGCTTGGAAGCGCCTAACTCCTGTAGAAAAGGCAGGGGAAGTAAGGTTGCTATATGGCATATAGCATATATATATATATAGTTTGGTGGGGGACCAAATTTTGGGTTGAAATAGGATTCCAGGTATAGAGAACCAAAATGTTAATATGGCTTCAGAACTTAACAGTGCAGTGACAGGCACAGGGTAACGTTAAGCCAGTTCTAGGCTTATCATTTTGTATAGAGATATATGGACAGAGGGCATCTAGCACAGCGTCCAGCCTGGCCTTGAACTTTCAGTGGGTCTCTGTTCTTGCTGGGAATCCCAGTAATGTGTTCCATGTGTTAATAGGGTGGCAGTGTAGTATAGTGGGCAAGGATTGACCTGAGGGTAACAGGTTTGATTTCTGGGTAGGACACCGCCGTTGTACCCTTGATTCCTGGGTAGTATACTGCCGTTGTACTTAAACAGCATTGCTTCAGTATAAATGGATGCATTGTAAATGCTATGTAAAAGTTCTCTAAGTCGCTCTGGAGAAGAGCATCTGCTAAATGCCTGTGATGTAATGTAATAATTCTATGGAAACAGTGTATCGTTTTTCAAAATGAAACTTACAGGCTGGGTTGTTGGTTGGCTCATCCTAATAACCCTATGAAGAACAGGTTTTTTTGGAATGTTTAAAAAAAAATTTTTTTTTCAAAATTCTAAGTCAGTGTTCTAGAACTCCAGTCCTTTCAGTTCCCAGCAGTGATTGTGACATCAGCAATAGAATGTTCAGTTAAGAACATTACACCTGAAAGCATTAAGGTGCCGTTCAGGTGTGTGGATGGGCCCCGTGGTCTGGTATCAAATTAGCACTGTGCAGAGCCAGCGTGATTGGCTGGTGGCTCCGCAGGGCTACACATGCGTGGCGCTACCATTGGCCAGAGAGCGGGGGTTTCGGTTGGTGGCGGATGCCACCGTGGTCGACCGGGCCTTAGCGGCTCACCGGTGTTGAGCTGCACGCCAAGCATCTTCCTGTGACTCGTGTCTGCGCGAGCCCAACCCGTCGACCGCGGCGTGGAGAGAAGCGGCGGTGATGTCACGCTCTTCAGAGGAGGGCAGGCGCTTGTCTGCGTTCTCCTGAATTCACAATGGAGGGTGTCACGATGAGTGTTTTAGCGTGGGTCCTGATTGGGCCCTAAAAATTGGCAGAAGAGCAGGAAATACTTTTCTTTTTTTTTTTTTTTTTTTAAGTATTTTGTCTGTTCCGTTGCTTTGCTGGCAGGACCCTACATGAGTAGACAGAACTGAACTTGAGCGGTGAAAAACGCTTCACTGACAGTGACACGCTGTTCACGTTCTGTTGGCAATTTGAGTACACCCAGCGCAGTCTGTGAATTTCACACTCTGTTCCACGCAAGCGACGCTTATCAAACGCAACGTTTGCTCTCCGTCTAATATTTTATTTTTACAGAGAATGCCTACTACGGAAACACTGGCATGTGTCTTTTTTATTATTTAGACTTACTTTTACTGATACTATGGAAAGGGCCATGCTTCTTGGTCAAGTTTTTTATTTTTATTATTTTTTGTCATTGGTCATGTCAGTTTGGTCCTCTTGACTTCCTGACTAAAAAAAAAAAGAAAAAAAAATCTGAGCTTGTTTATTTTCTGTCAGTGATAACACAGCCACCGTCAGGACTGCTTATCACTGAACTTAGGGAAATAATTAGCAAGGGAGCGCGATGGGGGTAGGGTCATGATTTGGCAAGGGCCAGTGATGTAAATACTGGAGCGGATTTATGCAATGTGCGCCCGTGGGTGTGTCAATTCCTCCAGATAATCTTTGTGCCACTCCTCCGTAATTAAGGCAGATTTTCATCTTTTGTCATTTATCCCTCTATCTGTCTTTCAATCGTTCCGTCCACCTTTGCGTTAAAGATCTCACTGTTTTCTACAGCCTTTCTCTTTCTCTCTCTTGTTGTCGACACCCCTCCCTCTCTCTTCACCTCATTTCTGTTTTGGGCCTTGTGTGTTTGTTCAGTCATTGTTTGTTTTTTGTTTTTTTTTTTCTGGAAAGTTCTATGTTGACAGGAAAGCTTGGACTTTAATCCCCAATCTCTTCCTCGGCTCCTGTCCCCCTCTATCTCTGTGTTTAAACGCGTATATCTGAGCTGGACTTTCGTTGGACGTTGATAACGTGCTAATGTCCGTTTTCATCATGTTGAGGCTTAAAAAAGGGATAGACTCGGGTAACGCAAAAAAAAAAGGCTCTCTCAACGTAGTGGCAATGTTGTAACGTTCCGGTAACGTTGTGAGAACGTTTCGTGTTAGCCGGGATACTTCACTTTCTGTGCTCCTCCATTCTGCAGAAGAAGGCTGCTGCGGCACATTTGAATCCAGCGTTTAATCTTGTGTTCCAGTACACAGCCGTGCACAAACAGCCCAGGGGCCTGTCCCGTGAATTTTACTACTGTTCCGATGCTGCAGCTTTGCTCGAGACCGTGCCGGAACAGAAGAAGAGGAACTCGCACACCTTTGTGAAGCCCGGTGGACTTGCTGCATTTCAAACTGCATTCTGTTGTGCGTTCGTACACAACGCTGGAGCACACGGTCCCTGTTCAGCGCTGCTGGTGTTGTTTGAGAGAAACTTGACACTGGCCTCTGACATTTTAGAACCCGTTTCCTCTCTCCCCCTCCACTACACCCCCCACCCCCCCTTCCCCATTCTGTCGTTCACTCCCCCTCTCCTCTCCTCTCTCTCTCACCCTCTCCTCTCCTCCCCTCTCCTCTGTGTGTCAGTGTGCCAGTCAGTGGTTGGAACTCCTCATTCGTATCTGTTATATATTTATCTGCATACCTCTCCCCTCACAGGCCAATAGCCTAATAAGGCTTCAGCCTGAACGGAGGAGGGCAGGGAGGGAGGGAAAGAGAGAGAGAGAGAGAGAGAGGGAGTACAGTTAGAGGGTGGGAAAGGTTCGGACAATAAAGAGACTGAGGGTCCGTTCCCACACTCCTGAAATGTGTGTGTGTGTGTGTGTGTGTGTGTGGGGAGGTGGGTGTGTGTGTGTGTGTGTGTGTCGGGAACAAAGAGAAAGAGGACAGAAAGAGTCCTTAAAGAGAGTAAGATGGGTGCTTTTATCTTCTGTATGGTGTATTGTACCTAGCGCTCTCTCCAGGGTCTTGTCGCTATATGATCTGAGAACAGTGCAGTGAGTCTGTGCGCAGTGTTGAGGGTTGAGTCTGCTGCTCTCTCCTGCTTACCTGTTCAGCTGCTCAGCTGATTGGCTGTGTGCTCTACTGTTCTGTCCTTCCGAGAGCTCTGATAGGGTAGGAGCTCATATCATCATGTCCTCTAGAGTGAAACAAATATGTCATTCGGGCCCTAATCCACCGTCTCTCTCACTGTGGAAATTAATGGCAGTTTATACAAGTCGGCAATATATGATTGGTGGAGGGGATAGAGAAGATGAGCTTGTTGTTGTGAGGGGTATGATTACTGACGGAGTGATGGTGGAGTTTCGGTATTACAAAGCCAAATACAAATACAAATGGAATAGGGTGAGGGTATGTAAAAAGTTTCCTTCTTTGTGACAGATTTATTTAGTTTATTTATTTTCATATGATTTTGATCGGTTGTTTTTTTTTTTTCTTTTTGTAATGCCATTGGTGTGCTGAGAGTAGAAATACAGCATGGGTAAAAAAAAAAAAAAAAAAGTCCCTGTCCCTGTCTCTCGCTTTCAGTCCTGCTTCCTTATTTCCTGTAGGTGTTGTGTTTCTGTTGCGAAAGGCCTTCTCGGAAAGGCGTTTACTTTGGCAGCGACCGCGCTAAAACCCTAGCATCTTCCCTGCTGCTCCAGTTTTGTTGTTTTTAGTTTTTTTTTTTTTTTCCATTTACCGTAAGAGATTTATCAAAATATCCATTCCCTCCTTGACAGGTATGCCCCAGCACAATATGGACACAGGCAGGAGCCAATGGGAGAGGAGCAGGCGCCTGCCTTGGATTGACAGGGTCGTAGGGGGCCCAAGCCCCTCCTCCTCGGGGGCGGAGTCAGACACAGAGAGTAGCAGCACAGAGAGTGAGAGAGTAAGTGGTCTTTGTCATTTTTTATTTATTTATGTATTTATTTATTTTATTTTTTTTGGCGTTGTGTCATCCTGAGGGTTTGAGTAAAAGAATTCAGTCGTTCACGTTTTGAAAAAGGACAACAACGGTTTTCCTCTCTTCCCTCCTCCCTCAGTCTCACGGCAGACATTTTGAGGCGGGCTCTGCAAGGGTCCTGACCTCGCCCTCCATGCTGCGGCGGCGAATCACCGAAATCGATCAGCAGAGGGAGGAGCTAAAGATTGAAGTAAGCCGCGCACCGTTATACACTCGATCAATTCTATTAATTACGTTTAGGGATTCAGCTGAAATGGATATTCAGGGAAAACAATGCATACAGCCTACTCTGTTTCTGTGATGGGGTCATATCGCTCTCAGATTAAAACCTGTCTTTCTCTTTTGCTCTCTCTCTGTCTCTCTCTCTCTCTCTGTCTCCCCCCCCCCCCCCCCCCCCCCCCCCACCTCTCTGTCTGCGCAGCTGCAGCTGGAGGTGGCCCTGTTGCAGGGGGAGCTGCGGATGGAGAAAGAGCAGCTGTGCAGACACACGCAGACGCTGCACAGTCTGCAGGAGGAGGCCAGACAGAGGGAGAGTTGCAGACTCGCCGATATCAGACAGGTGTGTGCCCAGCCCGGCCTTCAATCCCCGGGGACCACTGTAAAAACCACACAACCAGCACAGCTAAACTAAGCTGCTCAATACACCCTTTATCAACACTCAGCGCTACACAAACCACACAAACCACACAAACCACACAACCAGCACAGCAAAACGGAGCTGCTCAATACACCCTTTATCAACACTCAGCGCTACACAAACCACACAAACCACACAACCAGCACAGCTAAACTACGCTGCTCAATACACCCTTTATCAACACTCAGCACTACACAAACCACACAAACCACACAACCAGCACAGCAAAACGGAGCTGCTCAATACACCCTTTATCAACACTCAGCGCTACACAAACCACACAAACCACACAACCAGCACAGCTAAACGGAGCTGCTCAGTACACCCTTTATCAACACTCAGCGCTACACAAACCACACAAACCACACAACGGGCACAGCTAAACTACGCTGCTCAGTACACCCTTTATCAACACTCAGCGCTACACAAACCACACAAACCACACAACCAGCACAGCTAAACGGAGCTGCTCAATACACCCTTTATCAACACTCAGCGCTACACAAACCACACAAACCACACAACCGACACAGCTAAACGGAGCTGCTGAATACACACTGTCAGCATGTAGAACAGCTTCAAAAAACGGCACAGTCTACACAGCGAAAGTGAGCTATTCGATACACTCTTCATCAGCTTCCAAATCCGAACGGCCTACACGCAGGGCGACGCGATCAGCTCTCTCTCTCTCTCTCTCTCTCTCTCTCCCTCTCTCTCTCTCTCTCTCTCTCTCTCTCTCTCTCTCTCTGCGTCTCTCTCTCTCTCTCTCTCTCTCTCTCTCTCTCTCTCTCTCTCTGCGCCTCCTCCCTGAGCAGGAGCGGGCCGGCCTGGAGGAGGAGCGCGCGCGCGTGGAGGAGCAGAGGAGGCGCTGCGAGGAGAAGGAGAGGCAGATCCCCACGCAGCCGGAGAGCCAGCGGGAGCAGCTGCTCGTCCAGCTGCAGCAGGTGACTGCGCAGCCCCGCGCTGGAGCTGAGCGGCGGAGAGCGGCAGGGCCGCCCGCGTGCCGCCGGCCCGATGCCGGCCCGATGCCGGCCCTGTGCCGGGCCTAGTGCCCGCCTGCACTGCCCGCTGCTTTTTACCCCACGTTTCAGCGCTTGCTTGCTTCATTTAAGTCCTTCCGAAACCAAACTGGCTGCTGATCGGAAAGAACCACAAAGAACAGCCGTCACTTCAGCCCTCCGGGGCAAGGGTTTTGACAACTCTGTGCAAACACTCACATGGATGGGGATGTTTGTCAGAGAAATATCCCTAGTTCACTCCCTATGTACAGTATATGGAACTATAAGTGTGGAATTATTTGTTGTTTTGCCTTTCAAAAAGTGATTTTGCAGAAAGACGTTCTCAAAAAGCCAACCCTGGTCCTGGAGAGCTACAGGTTCTGGTTTCCATGGTTACTCTGCACTTATTAAATCGGTTACAGCAGTTGGCTCTTCTCTCCTGGTTACTTGGGTCTCAACGTGGAGCTGATCTTAAAATGAAAACAAAAACCAGCAGACCCTGTAGCTCTCCAGGACCAGGGAAGGAGACCACGCACTTTTAAAATCCTCCACATTAAATACCAAGTGTACCCTTGCATTTTGGGAGGATGAAACTAGTTTTTCCCGTATCTGCACTCAACGCTTACCCCACCCTAAGCTCGACTGATTTCCATTGGTCACTGGGTTCAGCCTGCCTCCCCAGAGGCACTGCGCTGTGTCACATGACCCCTCCTGCCTGCTCTCTGCTTCCTGTTCGGGGCACGTGGGTTTGGAACGACCTGTTAGACTCGTCCTGTCAGTGTGTCAGCGAGGCATGTGAAAAAGGATGAACACATAAACACACACACACACACACAGGCAGGCAGGCAGGTAGGGAGCACAGAGACACCATTCAATTAGACGTGTGTACTTCTTTCTCAGGGAGAGAGTCGTAATGGACTCATCATTGGTATTTATGGAATTGTCATCATTGTTGTTATTATTGCATTCATTGTCTGAGGCAGACACTGGCCTGTTTGTTAATGCTTCTGCTCTCTCTCTCCCTCTTTCTCTTTCTTTCTCCCTCGCTCTCTTTTCCCTCCCTCTCTCTCTCCCCCTCTTTCTTTTTCTCTCCCTCTCTCTGTCTCCCCCCTCTTTTTCCCTCCCTCTTTCTCTCTCCCTCTCTTTCTCTCTTTTCCCTCCCGCTTTCGCTCTCCCTCTCTCTTTTCCCTCCCGCTTTCTCTCTCCCTCTATCTTTTTCCCTACCTCTTTCTCTCTCCCTCTCCCTCTCCCTCTCTCTCTCCCTCTCTCTCTCTCTCTCTCTCTCCCCCCCCTCCCTCTCTCTCTCATAAGGAGAAGGAAGCGCTGGACGCTGCAGTGCGGGCGTTCGAGGATCGGGAGTTCCAGTTCCTGGAGCGAGAGAGTGGGATCGATGGTGGTGGAGAAGAGGAGGACAGCAGAGGGAGCACGGAGAGAGAGATATCCCGCCAGCAGCACTCCGTCAACTCTGCGCAGGTAAGACAGGAAGAGGAAGAGGAGGAGGAGTGACTCTCATTTATTCCTCTCGCTCTCTTCCTTCATCCTTCACTCTTAAGCCCTGGTCCGCACATGCATGCTGTCTAACGCCTGGTGGGTTATGGAGAGCCACAGTGAGACTCAGTCAGCATCGGCTCTGCTGTATGATGTAGTGTAGATTTGGCAAGGGGGGAAGTTTGGTTTTTTAATCTTTTTCAGTCTTCTTCAGTATATTATTCTCAAGGTATGTTCCCCTCTGTAATCTTCACAGAGAGACAATAGGGTATCGGTGACCTCTGACCACTGACTGCTGCCCTCAGCCCTGAATTCCTATTGGATAAGAGGCCTGTCAGTCACTCTGAAGCTGGGTTGGAGCTGAACGAGGTTTAGTGTAGTACAGGTTTGCAGTGCAGGGTGCTTAGAGCAACTTCCCTGGTCTTGTGAACTGTCATTCATATCTCCAAATAATGATCGCGATTTTTAATATGTGACATTACATAGGAGGTAAGAAATTTCCCATTATTATTATTATTATTATTATTATTATTATTATTAATAATAATAATAATCATTTTATTTTTTTATTTTGTTATGTTTGATTGTGCTGTTTGGAGATAAAGCAGTGATGGATTACTATAATGAGCAGTGTGTGCTGCTTTGTGTATTGTTCAGTCCTGTGGTTTCTATATGCCCATAGCAGTTTGACAATAAATACAATACATGCGTACAATAGATACAATAGACATTACATCTACATTTTTGATGGACAGCTTTTGCTTTCTGTCGGTGCACATGTCTGAACATGTATGTAATGACTTGAGTTTGAAAGGTGAAATTCTGACCCCGCCCTACCACCCCCTAACCACCCATCTGACAAGAGACATCAGGCTGGTTTCAGCTTAACCAAGCTAGTAAATTTAGTTTTGTCCGTAGAAAAATAACCTAATGAATGGGAGCAGTTATTTTTAAAAATGGTACGTGTGTGCATATGTGCCGATTCATAATATTCATTATTCATTACTGTAGATGGATATTATCAGATTTTTGTATTGTACTCAGCAGTAAAATACAGCTAGGTCAATATTTCCCATTGTTTGCATGTAACATTTTTAGCACGTTTACTATATAATGCCCTTTGTACTTTTCACATTCCCAGTTTGACATCATTCTCACATTTCACAGTTTGACCTCACTGTACTGTTTTTAATTAAGGCACATGTCCAAGCTGAATGATAATATTTTTTGTACTTTTTATTGTCAGTGCAGTTATTGGCACTTTGGTCATTCAAGAGGTCAACACGAAATCATCTTAATATAGCTGCACCACAGGAAGAGGGACAGCTGGTGTCCCAACTGCTACTGGCATGAAACTCTGGGAAAATGAGTTTTACTATATTGGGCCTTTTTGACTCTCAAACAACTCTCCATTAATGACCTTGTGTCACTTTCATCTGGACTGTAACCTTCAGCTAAAATACTCCAGGCAGTATTCATTTTTCATTTGAGACCACTGGCATTATAATGCATTATAATAGGAGCGAGTCCTTCAGCTGGAGAACCAGGTGAAGGAGATGGAGAGAGAGAAGTAGGCCGACTGTATAAAGTAGCCTTGTCTGAAAAATAGATAAGTAAAGGATTGTGGAGTTTGAGGTCCTCGTGGAAGATGGCACTTGAGGGTATTGGCTCTGTGTGCACTGGGCGGATGAAGGAACGTTCAGAATAGCTCAGTAAAAATGTGTGAGGTCTACACATCAGAGTGGTTTTGAGTGAAAGATAGGAGTGTAAAAATGTTCTGAACAAGAGGTTGAAAGGTGGGGCCTGACATGTCCGGCCATGGAGGGACGGGGAGACATCGAGACGCCGAAGGGTGAAAATAGCACAGCTCCGTACAAATAACCAACTGAATAAAACAAACAACCGAGGGAAACCCGGATCCAACTAGTCTATGTTAAATAAACCTAAACGTGCAAGAACTCGCAGCAAGAGACTGTAAATCCTGGAGAGGCTATTCAGCTTAGAAACTGTGAGAGAATGAGCTGTCGGCCACCGGGATCAGACAGTAATATTAGCACTAAGCTCAATTGCCACATTAAAAAAAATATAAATACAGAAAGTGAAGACATTAATGCTGGGAGACGTTAATTATTCCTCTTAACAGCGAAAAATAAATCCGGATATGGAAAAACTTTAGCTAGAGCTATAATTAGGAGCTCTATGTATAGATGGGTTTTTTTTCACACGATCTGTTGTCTGTGAAACTTGGACTTGTCAACGTGCGCTTGGCTTTGTTTAGTGATCTCGACAGAAGATAAGAGCTCATACAGGCCAGTCACAGGGATCAAGGGAAGGCAGGGTTGAAAATCAAGGGCCCCCTCCTGACCAATTTAACAACTTGCGAGAATTTGGTTAGTACAGACCGGGACCACCAGAGTCACAACAGAGGGTCTGTGTGTTAACGGCACGCGGCATGAATCCAATAAAACTATTATCCGCTTTATTTTCCTGCGTAAATATGCCACAGCCTAATCAAAATCACGTTGAGTACCGTTGTAGTTTCTTCGAAAGTCACTAGTAAAAAAAAACTTTTACAGAACGGTTTGTCGGGAACACAAAGCTTTTCTACACGTATTATAAAGCGGGGACTGTTCAATGAGTGATGCGGAGGACGTTTTTAAAAATGCGCCGCTGAAATTTACAATGGCTCCCAAAAGCCTTTTTGGAGGAGAAATAAGCGGATGATAAACCGCGTGACTTTGAAAGGCGCTCTTTTCAGCGCCACAGCAGTAGGGGAATGTTGGAGAGTTAGAAGCGCACTGAATGGTGAAGCTGGAATTCATGTGTTGTGCCGACTTTGAATTGTAAGCCTTGCTCACTGCCATTTTAGCTGCTTTGGCAGAATATCGAATGTACTGTCCTTAATTTTGGATATGCAGGCAGTATCGTGGTCTTGCCTTCACTGAATGAATATATTCCTATGGAATCACGCATCCAACTTTTTTGGAACCTTTTCCCTTAAAAAATTTTTTTTTTTGTTAACTCGCCCCTTTCCAGCTGCTGTTACTCGGAAAAAAAAAATAAAACAAACAAAAACAAAGTGGAGTTATGAGCTGGGTAGAGCTGCTATGGCTACTTTTCCTGTCTTGGCGCGCTCTAGTGGTTAAAGTATGTTACTGCTGTGAATTCCTGGGGAGCATCTCACTCTTTCAGTTCGAAGGAGTTCAGAGTCAAGTGAGTGAGAGGGTGAAATACTAATTCAGGCCGCGGGTGAGTGAAGAGTACTAATTGATGCACTAAGTAAATGAGTGGGGTCCCAAATCTTTTCTATGGCTGGTTCTGCCAATACAGCCAAAAAATCTTAAGATAATTTTGAGTGCTTATTTTTATCAAAGCATAGTCTTGTTTGTCCTCCTGTGACAAGTTTTAACATGTTTTTTTTTTTTTTTTAATTAAGTTTTACCATTTGAGTACAATTGTACATTTGTTGGAAGCTGAATAGTCTTTCAAATATTTAAGCTCTTTCATGAATACAAATGCTGGAGCACATCTTTGACAGATATTTTTATCAACATAAATACTTCTCTTTCCCCATAAACTCCGCTCACTGTGTGTGTGCGTGCGTGCGTGTGTGTGTGCGTGCGCATGCGTACCCTTATGTGTGTGTGTGTGTGTGTGTCTATGCACTTGTGTGTACACGTGTGTGCGTGCGTGCGTGCGTGCGTCTGTGTGTGCGCATGCGTACCCTTGTGTGTGTGTGTGTGTGTGTGTGTGTGTGCGTGCGTGCGTCTGTGTGTGCGCATGCGTACCCTTGTGTGTGTGTGTGTGTGTGTGTGTGTGTGTGTGTGTCTATGCACTCGCGTGTACACGTGTGTGCGGGCATGCGTGCTTGAGTGTCCGTGTGTGTTTTGGGAGGATTGTCTGCTTATTTTTCATGTTTAATCACACCATCGACGGCCCCAAAAACACAGGCACTGACAAGAACCCGCACTCAGTCCCGCCCCCAGTCACATGGCAGGCCTAACGAGTTGGGTAATCTCATCAATTACAGCCGTGAGACGCCGGAGAGAGAGAGTTTATTCAGCTGCGTGATGGCCTTGCTGCAGATGACAGCTCATTTCTCCACCTCCGTCTCTGATCTGTCACTACCACTCCATCTCTCTGTCCTTCTGCCCTGTCGATTGTACAGAATCATCCACCCATTCACTCAGTCAAGGTATCTGCCCTAGTGTGACTTCCTTTTCCTGCCATTATCTCTTTCTCTCTCTCTATCTCTCTCTCTGTTATTCCTCCATTATTCTGTCACTTGAAAAGAGCGTATTTGCTTTTTACTGTGACTGATGATCAGAGGATTATCACTGACTGTATAAACGTATGTTTATTAAGCACAGTGTGCCAAATGGATCCAAACAGTGGATCATATTCTGGCAGATTTGTGGGGATGAATAAGAGTAATAAGAGTATGAATATTTTTTAATACATTTTTTATTAATTTGGCATGTCCAGTTCCCACCCAAATTTGAAATGCCAAACAGTCCGCACCCGCAGCCACGTGCGCGCGTGAACCCCACTGCCGATTTGGGAGTGCACAACCGCGGTGCCCCTCCGAAGCACACGGTGTCACCGGCTGCTTCTTTATCACTCCGCAGACTGCGGCTGAGCTCCCATAGGGTGGAGTCAGAGGAAGACCTTTCGTATGCAGCTTTAACATGCAGTCACCCGATCGACCCGGGGGGGGGGGGGTAGCGATGAAACGCGGACCCCGAACCGACTGAACCCTCCCGTACCAGAGGCGGTTTATTCAGCAGATGCTCTTATCCAGACTATCCACCCTTTACATAACATTTATATTGGCACCCATTTATACCGAAGTAAGTACGGCAGTGTTCTCCTCCGGAATCGAACCTGTGACCTTCAGGTTACAAGGCCGGTTCCTTACCCAGTTCCTTACCCATTACACTACACTGCCGCCCTTATGCGTCACCCTGAGCTAGCGGCCGCAGCCGGCGCTGGCACCGTCCGGGGTCATCCCGTGGCCTTAATGAGTCGTCCAGCAGCCCCCATTGAGAGTACCTCAGCCGTGGCCTCTCTGCCTGTCTCCGTTTCACAGGAGCGAGTCCTTCAGCTGGAGAAGCAGGTGAAGGAGATGGAGAGAGAGAAGGAAAGAGAGATGAACGCTCTCCGGCAAGAAAGGAGGGAGCTCCTCCACAGCTCACACAAGGTGAGGGCGAACTCCTCCTCTGCAGACCTCAGACTGAGTAAAAAGGACTGATAGCAAATGGCCTTTAGCTTCGCTGGAGCGGTCCTTTCAGAAAGAGCCTTCACAATCTGCTCTCATATGGATCCAGTGCTGAGGGTCTTTGGCTTCTGATCAATCGGCATTTTCCCTGAACTTTGACTTTGGCAAACACAAGCAAGAATTACTTAATTTTCTCATTAATTTTGAGGTGATCCCTCAACTCGCCAACCTGGGTTTGTGAAGAAAACTAAAAACATGTGCATTTAATTTTAAGTCAAGTTAGGGTAAAATGTTGATTGAATCCAGGCTTGGTGTTAGTGTTATTTATTATATATTATAATTATATATTATAAATTTTAATGGGGGACTTTTAGAAGTATATGTTTTGATATACACTTTATATACATATAAAGTGTATATAAAATATATGTGTGTATGTATTTTTATCTGTATATTTAATATATATATATATATATATATATATATATATATATATATATACAGTATACACACACATACGCATGCACATATAAGTGTGTGTGTGT
Source organism: Anguilla anguilla (assembly GCF_013347855.1). Taxonomy (NCBI): domain Eukaryota; kingdom Metazoa; phylum Chordata; class Actinopteri; order Anguilliformes; family Anguillidae; genus Anguilla; species Anguilla anguilla. The sequence goes on along the minus strand of NC_049201.1, from coordinate 80,870,546 downwards.
GTGTGTGTTATTGCAGAGCAGGGTGTTGAATTTGTGTGTGTGTGTGTGTGTGATAGCAAGATTGCTACTCTTGCAGAGGTTGTGATTAGCCACAATAAAGCACCTTTGATATGGAATTTGATAGGGCCGGGCGAAAAGGGGGAGGCGGACTGGGAGAGCGAGAGCGAGAAAGAGAGTGAGAGAGAGAGAGAGAGAGAGAGAAAGAGAGAGAGAGAGACAGCTGAAGAGAAAGGGGAGGAACAGCGAGAGGGCAGCGGGAGAACAAGGCATGCAAACTGGAAGTGAGAGAGGCAGAAAGAGACAGAGAGAGAGGAGAGGACATGATTAGCACTCGCGCACCGCCCAGGTAAGACAGCGTTATCGCACAACTTTTCTGTAGGAACGGGCTTCGGGAGCGGCCCTGTAACTTACCGAGTCAGGTTTTAATCCTGTCGCACAAACGGCAGCCAGTGCAGGGAAGAATCCAGAAGAGAAAGAAGGGAGTGGCAGACTGGAGAAGGAGTGAATGTGTTTGTGTGTGTGTGTGTGTGTGTGTGTGTGTGTGTGTGTGTCATGCGCGCGTATGTGTGTGCATGTCTGTTTTCAGTGGAAATACTGGGGAACTGAATGAATAGTTTTTGAAGCGCTACGGCGTTAGCACGCGTTTGACTGTGGAGGGAGGACTTGACAGAAAGGAGTTAATGCAGACTTTAGCCACTGAGGCGCTCATGTGTTTGTGAGTCAGAGAGGGGGGGAGGGAAGGGAGAGAGAGAGAGGGAGAGAGAGGGATAATGTTTAACTCATTAGAGAGATTTTCAGGAGGCTGTATTGATTTTTTTTTGTTGTTGCCCTGTTTCTCTATCTTGTTTTATTTGCCCCTCTTGTTATCTGCCCCCCCCCCCCCCCCCTTCACTCACCCGTCTCTGCATGGCTATCGGGTTTTAATGCTCTCTCTCTTTCTCTTTCTCCCCATTTCTCTCATTCATACGATGTGTCGTGATTGTGCGTTTTTTTTTTTTTTCATCAGATACTGAAGGAGAAAAAACCGCTCTCTGATTGGTCGAACATCACAGGATCCGTCCCCTGCATGATGTCACTGTCCCCACTGACCATTCACAAAGCAGGACAGGTGCGAGGGTGAAATGTACCGTGTAAAACGGTGATATAACTGAAAGTCGAGCTTCTTGGACTTCGATGAACACAACTTCCGTTCGCAGATTATTCCAGATGGTTTACAAAACAAAATGTCTTCCTTTCAACCTTTTCTCACAGGAATCAACCAAGGAAACGGTCAGCTTGCCCAGAAGGCGGAGGTCACACCCCAGTAAACTAACAGACCGACCCCTGTCCGCACAAGGTGAGCTATCATTTCAGTAAAAGTCTGAGATTACTGATCACAATGGGCTCTGTACTCTAGCCTTGAAAGACCTTGTCAAAATGTTTGTTTCAATCCACCTCTTCTCCTCCTCTCCCTCCCTTCCTTTCGCCCCGACCCAAATCCTAGGTGTGTCAGTAGATTTTCCGGTAATGCCACCATTATGAAATCAGAAATTACCTGTACGTACTGGTACAGAGGAGAAGCTGTGTGACTCTGGTTCAGACATCAGCTTTTAGGCGTGGGTGCCTTGCATGTCATATGGGAGTCGTGTCCGTGCATATATATTCCCATACTGGGAAGGCAGTCAGTTTTCCATTGCAGTAAACAGCATTCAGTGTGTGGTGTAGCTGAGTTTTAAATTAAGCCACATCATAAACTGACTCCTCAATTCAGATTCTATACTGAACAGGTCCATTCCCAAATTATTCTCTTTCCTCTGTTTTTTCTCTGTTTCACAGTTAAATTCACTTTTTTTTTTTTTTTTGGAAAAACATTTTAGTGCTTGTTTTCATCCTGTGTGTTGCTTGTGTCTTCCTCAGTGTCCATCACAGTATGGCTTACTGAGCCTCTAGGGTCACAAAAAGTTCTCTCCTCCGCTCCTGGAGCTTCGGTGCGAATTCCTGAGCAGAGATGTTTTTTATATAATGGCCAAACGAGAACCTCTCGCTTTTCTGCACTAAAATCAGGGAAATCCTCAGCGTCCCTGGAGTTCAGCTGATTTGCTGCTGCACGGCCTGTGTTCTCTGGCCATCTGCGGCTGACCCTGTAGGTTCGGCTTCAGTGACTCTGGCGTGTGCGTGTGTGTGTGTGTTGAACTGCATTGTGGGAATATCTTTTTTTTTGTTAGATTATGTAAGGGCAGGTACGGGTCGTCTGCTACGGTGTGGTCTTTCCGCAGCGCGACGGCGACGGGCTCGTGTGTTTCGCTGCGCGTTTTCGCGTGCGTGCCGACGGCTAACGCAATTAATGCTTATGCTAGGCACGCGCTCCGGTTTGGAGCTTGCCTGGGGGCTGTTTTGAGTTAATGGGGGGGGGGGGGGCTGTCGATGCAGTTGGCTTCAAGACCAGCTGGTCAAGGAGCGTTTTCAGTGCTTTTGTGATCTCGTGTGTGCAGTTTGATGTTTTTCTTTGCGGTTCGGGAGGGTGTTTCGCAAAACCTCGATGCACGCAGGGTCCCGCTACATGGTACTCCTCCCAGGGCAGACCCCATAACTCCTTCCATATGAAGCAGATTGGTGCGATTTGGGTTTTGGGGTATATTTTTCAACATGTTTTATACTGGGTGTTTAATTTGTGTCACGGTTTATGCTGTGTAGTTTGTTGCTCTGTGATGTTTTTTTTTTTTTTTTTTTTTTTTTTAATGTTTTATTTATCTTTCATTTTGTACTCAGAAACACATTGAGAGCTACTGTTTTTTTTTGCAGTGCTGTGTTGACAGACAAAACAGTCAGTATGTTCTGAACACAACATTTAAACAATAAGTAAACAGCCATTATTCAAAATGTAAGGAAAATAATGCAACATTAATTAGAACTTTCGCAATTAAATGTAATCAGGTTTGCACTCCACTTTAAAACATGCCTTTCCCTTGCTCTCTCACGCTGTGGGATTCCCTTCTTGCTGGAAGCTTGCCTTTCATAGCCTTGGCAGGAGAGATGGAGGGATTGTAAGCAATCCCCCTCTCTTTTCATAAGTCGGAATGGAACGCCACTTGGTGTGGCCGCCATTTTTCATTTGGACATTTTTAGGGATTCCCTCCTTGAAGCGAAGGGAAGGGAACACCAGGAAGAACGCATAAAACCCCATGTTCTTTATCAGATCCCCGTAGGGACCCATAGGAACCAAATCTCTGAGCTTCAAAGACGGCTGTATAAAGACCGATGTGTGTGGTGTGCGGTCTCTGAGAGCGGTTTTTCCCTTGTACTGTGCTAGCTGCCATCACCCGGAGCTGCACCCAGTCCTGAGAAAAAGTCTGATAAAACTGATAAACACTCCCCAATTAATGCGCCTGAGGAGATGAGATGGGAGTTTGTGATTAATGGCTTTACACATGAACATAAGCCAACGCTGCTCCCTTCTCACACAACGAGAGGGCCGGCCCACTTTCATGAAAATACAGGAAAATACAGTGATGGGTACCGTTTGCGTGAATCTCATTGGCTAATACTTGAAGGATGTTAATCCTTTCTAAAAGGGGTGGAGTTTTAGCGTTGCCTGTGGTTGTTGTATTCCTTATTCCTTCATCCTGTGATCGAGGGTGTCAGTCAAGGGAGTAGCCAAAGGGCTCAGTGGGCGGGGCTGCAGTATGAAAACAATCTGTGATTGGCTGCACATGATTTTTGGGGATGCACTTGTCTGCTCTCTCCCTAATAGATGAACAACGTTGCGGAGATTTGAAAGGCCAAAAAATAAAACAAGGACAATCCTGACAGGGGGAAAGGAGTTTAAAAAATGACCCTTATTTCTCGCCAGTGCCCCGGTCTGACAGTATCCTTATCTGTTTGATAATCTGCAGAAACGGGATGAATTCCGTGTCTCTTATCTGGTGCAGGTGTGTGGATTGTTCCTTATGCTCAGGTCATCGATACAGGTGTTTAATGCTGTTGGTGCTCCAAGTGTAAGCCTGTCAAGCTCCTGTCATTTTGTTGCCCATTTTCATTGGGCATCATTCCCGTGTCTGTACTGAGTGGAATCGAACCCGAGTCCGTAGTACTGACTGAGGAGTCCTGCACCAACGTGAGGAACCTACAAGTACAACTGAATTATTTAAATTAGAGACAAATAAATAAATATGGCTTTCATAAATGTGGTTCACAAAAGAAATCTCATTGAAATGTTTTACTCGTGACACTGTCTTCTTTGGGAAAGTTAATGCAGACCCACAAGGGATCTGCCCCTGATTCCTGATCAGGCAAATTTGTCCTGACTCTAAAGACGAGGGTGTTTAATCACTGCTGATGTCTTCTCTCAGAGTGGACTGTCTGCTCTACTAGTTGTACGTTCTCATTGATTCCAGCAGAGAGGGTTACAGATAGAGAAGACCTCATCAAATTACACTGCAGGCATTTAGTAGATCAGCTGCTTGCCCATTACACCACACTGCCGCTCATAGTACAGAGAGTACCGAGGCAGGGACTCAAACTCCGGACCCCGTGTAGGGGTTTGTGTCCCGGTTGAGAGCCGGCTGGCCTACGGACAGCACCACACCGGCCTACTGTGTGTTCTTAATTTAACACGTTTCTGTTCAGTGCGTACCCAAAATATATTTGACCTAATTGACTCCTCATCTCTCTGTCTAACACTCTATTTCTAACTCTGTCTATCTCTCTTTTTCTCTCTCATTCTCTCTTGCTCTCTTGTTCTTTGTCTCTCTTTCTCTCTCTGTCTCTGTCTCTCTCTCTCTGATTTTTTCCTTGTTTCTCTGTTTCAGGGCTGGTGAGAATGTCGCCGGATGGCCAGTTCCCGGAGGTGCTCCCCCCGCCCCTCCCCCTGTCTGTCCACCAGCACGGCTCCGCCCACAGCAACGGGCACAAACCCGGGCACTGCAACGGGAAGGGGCTGCTCTCGCCCTGCGACAGCACCAACAGCTCCCGAGCTGCGAGGTGCGTGCGTGGTGCCGTCCACTGCAGTGTAGTCCACGGCAGTGCCTCCTGTAGCCAGGCCGTCCCACTCCGAGTGCCTCCTGTATCCAGACCGTCCCACTCCCAGTGCCTCCTGTAGCCAGACCGTCCCACTCCCAGTACCTGTAGCCAGGCCGTCCCACTCCCAGTGCCTCCTGTAGCCAGACTGCCCCACTCCCAGTGCCTCCTGTAGCCAGACCGTCCCACTCCCAGTGCCTGTAGCCAGACCGTCCCACTCCCAGTGCCTGTAGCCAGGCGGTCCCACTCCCAGTGCCTGTAGCCAGACCGTCCCACTCCCAGTGCCTGTAGCCAGGCAGTCCCACTCCCAGTGCCTGTAGCCAGGCCGTCCCACTCCCAGTGCCTGTAGCCAGGCCGTCCCACTCCCAGTGCCTCCTGTAGCCAGACCGTCCCACTCCCAGTGCCTCCTGTAGCCAGACCATCCCACTCCAAGTGCCTGTATCCAGACCGTCCCACTCCGAGTGCCTGTAGCCAGACCGTCCCACTCCCAATGCCTGTAGCCAGACCGTCCCACTCCCAGTGCCTGTAGCCAGACCGTCCCACTCCCAGTGCCTGTAGCCAGACCGTCCCACTCCCAGTGCCTGTAGCCAGACCGTCCCACTCCGAGTGCCTGTATCCAGACCGTCCCACTCCGAGTGCCTGAATTTTCTGCTGCTTAAAAGGCAACTGAAAAAAACCTGTGGACACTACTTGAATGTGAGTGGGCTAGTGTGCCATTAACAAGCCCCCCTGGTACTGCAGCAATATCAGACTGTACAAATATTGAGATGTGGAATTTCTCATTTTGTAATATTGACCTGTAATTTTGGGTCTCGGTACTTGTTCGTTTGGGAGAAACTCATTGTCATAACAGAGACGGACTGGTTCTGAGTCCATAAGCCCTGCTGTCCTTGCTGGTTATGACAGGACTGACCCTGAAGGGGGCGCTGATGCTGTTTTAAAAAAAAAAAATTATTTTATTTTATTATTGTTTTTTTATAGCCCCTGTCTGGGCCTGCCCGACCTGCTGGAGATTGAGAGGAAGCTGAGGGAGGCTAAGGCAGAAAAAGAGAGGCTACTGAGAGACAGGGTAGGTCACTCAAACCGCCACTCACACCATGAACTCAAACTGCTGAGACCTGATTGGTCAATAAAACTGCCACTCGCATTGTGAACGGCTTACATGTGAATGTTTTAACATTTCACTAACCGACAATCTAAATATAAATATTGAAAACCAAAACTGAAAGCAGGGTGAGTGTACCATACGCTTTGAGAAAACTAAGACTTGCGGTTGATGAGGAAGGGGGTGGGAAATTCATGGGTACTGACAGAGAAATGAGAACTCTGGATGTTTCTCTCAGTATTCTGGTATTTTGATTTCCCCATTCCTCAGTGGTTTGTTTGTGATTTTTTTAAGTGGATGTGAACACGCAGGCTTCACCCAGCAAGGGTAATAAATGTTCAGGACACAAAAACGTGTCTTTTTCACGACCTGTCCAATCACGTGAAGTTGTTTGAGTGTCTAAATAGTTTCAGCCGAAAATGAACATACACCCGTCACTGGGTGCATTCTTCTCCATGGAAGTAGCAGTCTGTAATGGCTGCTGTGGTGTAGAGCTGATGGGTGTCCTGAAAAATACATGCGGTTTCGCCACAAAACTGGACGTAAGCTAACGTAATCTCAGAGACAGAAAAATGTCCAGTTTTCACAAGTGATGCTTCTTTATGTCTGTTTCGGTTTCCATATGATTGTTGGCTTGATGCGCGGCCGAAAATGAAAGTAGAAAGCAAGAGATGAGAGATAAGAGATCCTTACCGCATCGTTCAGGGAGTTTCTCGCCAGCGCACAGACAGGGAAGAACGTGTGTTTTTTGCTGAAGGAGGAGAGGAGGAGGGCAGCAGAGGAGGACAGGAGACGGAGGGAGCAGGATTCACTGAAAGAGGAGCCGACGGAACCTCCAACTATGGCTACAGAACTTGAGCCAGAACCTGAATTAGAACCAGAACCAGAACCAGAACCAGAAGAACTTGAACACAGCCCAGTTCACTGCAGTTCAGAGGTACGCTCACTGACCCTCGAGCTGTTAGTACTCTTTCTGTCTCTGTTGCCATGCGGAAAATATGTTGTCTGTCTTCGTCTGAAGTCATTGGTCTGATAACATCTAGCTATGGCGGTTTGTCCTGTTTTTTTTTTTGCCTTGCCTCTCCAGCTCCCTTGGGGCTTCTAGCCTGTCTCACTCTCTTCCTGTCTTCCTCTGTATTCACTAAACATTTCATTGCAAGTTCACTGCATGTGGTAGGCACAGAGCTAAATAATAGTTCACTCAGGCAGCTAAAACCAATACGATCTTTGTCAATAAGAAGAACGATGCAATGCTCAGGTTTTTTAACAGTTTTTATTTAAATAATGATTTTGTTGTTTTTATTAAGACTTGATGCTCTCTCTCCTTAGCCTTTTCTCCCGCTCTCCCTCTCTGCGAACTTTGACCTCCGGGCTCATGTGGAGTCCCTGGGCCACGGCGTGGCGGGGTGCATGGGGGTGCGCCTGTCTCCACGGCGATGCGGGGGCTTCCTGACGAAGCGCGGAGGGCGTGTGAAGACCTGGAGGCGGAGGTGGTTCCTGTTTGATCTGGACCACCGCAGACTGGCCTACTACACTGGTAAGATAATGTGTCTGTGTGTGTGGGGATGTGTGGGTGGGTGTGCGTGTGTGTCTGCGTGTGTGTGTGGATTTGTGTGGATGTGTGTGTGTGTGTGTGTGTGTGTTGCTGTGTTTATTCTATTTCTGACATGACCACAGACCCCCTAAAGACATATTTGGCCTTTGACTTGATTTAAAGAAAGCTGTTGTGATTTGAGCAGAATGAGGTGGCATTGTGGGGGGGTGTAGTGGTCTGTTTAAGAGCTGTATTTGGGGGGGTGATGATGGAAGGCAAGCGTCTGCGTGGTGTCTGCAGCAGCGTTGGTTTTCCCCGAGATCGCCGAATCGCTCTGAGACAGAAGGCCACACCGCGTGTTTTTCAGGAACTGACTGGTGACGGTGTCGCTCTGTCTCTCCCTCCCTCCTTTCCCCTTCCTCCCTCTCTCTTTCCCCCTCCCTCTCTCAGATCACGACGAGAGGAAGTTGAAAGGGGTCATCTACTTCCAGGCCATAGAGGAAGTGTACTACGATCACTTGCGGACGGCCTCCAGCGTGAGCACGCACACCCCGACCCGTACACGTGTCCTGTTCAGCCATGTTAGCCGCTTAGCTCCTTAAAGACCCTGTGAACCCCAGTGCTATCGGTTGTGTTAGCCTGTGCTACGTGTTAAACTACGTATGTAAGAAACAAAAGGGAAAAAGCTTCTAGAGTATTAAGGCCATTTCATTTAGTTTTGTTTTTGGTTTCATTTTTGTTATATAATGTTATATATTTTTTTAAAATCCTGCTTATACTGCCTACAGCAGAAGCTTTCTGGTGCTGGTCTTTCATAGACAACGCTCCTTTTGTTAAAAAAAAAAAAAGAAAAACATGGCTGTTTATATTTTAAACAACTATAGGTGTGTCCAGATAGCCAGGCAGCCAATCAGAAATGATGGAAGAGAATGTCCTTTACAGAATGGACACGCAGAGCTTTGGGCTGTTCAGAAATGGCACGCTTTGCATGCCTGTCCAGTCAGCAGAGCTTTAAAACTCCCGTCTTGGAGGGGCTGCAGCACCTGCTGGTTTTGGCTTCAGCACTCAAGTGACGTATCCAAGTCTCTGATCGGCTGAAGGCTCCACGCACCTTTGCTTCCGAGGCCTACTCTGGGCTGCTGAGTGAAAGTAGACCACATAAAACCCGAAGACACCGCTCAGCCCCCCAGGACCTAAGGCCGAGGCGTCTGCTGCGTACCGTAGGCAGCAGCGGGCGAGGATGTCACATCAGCAAAGCGCTTATGCGAGGAGGGGTGAGAAGAGGCTGAAGGTTCGAGGAAAATGTTATCTGATGAAGGTTAAGTGTCATGGGCTCACCTTGCGATGTCGAAAGCATTTTTCTGCCAGCGTCAGCGTCCTCTGACTTCCTCATAGTTATCCAGTCAGACGTGCTGACACGGAAGTGAACCCTTTTCTCCATCCTGTGTGGGAATGCACTTTCTTTTTTGTATACTAGTTGTGATTGATAGATTTTTTAATAATTCTGCCCTTTATCTACAGTTTGAAGCAAATGCCTTTTAATATTCAATAGTCTTTCTCTTTCTCTCCCTCTCTCCATCTCTCTCTCACCTTTTGTCCATCTCTCTCCCCCTCTCTCTCCCTCTGTCTCTTACTCTCCCTCTCACTGACTCACTCTCCCCATCTCTCTCTCTCCCTCTTTCTCACTCTCTCTCCCTCCCTCCCTCTCTCTCTCTGTCTTGCTCTCTCTCGCTCTGTCTCTCTCTCTTACTCTCCCTCTCGCTCACTCACTCTCCCCATCTCTCTCTCCCTCCCTCTCTCTCTCTCTCTGTCTTGCGCTCTCTCAATCTGTCTCTCTCTTTCTCTCTCTCGCTCACTCACTCTCTCCCCATCTCTCCCTCTCCCTCTCTCTCCCCCCCCTCTACCTCTCTCTCTCCCTCCCTCTCTCTCCCCCCTCTCTCTCCCTCTCTCTCCCTCTCTCCCAGTCTCCCCGCCCCAGCCTGACGTTCTGCGTGAAGACGTACGAGCGTCTCTTCTTCCTGGTGGCCCCGAGCGCCGAGGCCATGCGGATCTGGATGGACGTCATCGTCACGGCAACGGACGAGCACTGCCGTTACTGAGGTCACGTGGCGCCTGAACCGCCAAAGCCTGTCCGCCTGCCGCCGGCGGGAGGGGGGGACACAGGAAACGCTGCCATAATGGATCCAGTGTTGGGCCGGCTGGTTTCGGGCTACACCTCGTCAGCAGACCCCTCTGTCTCTCAGCACCGCCTTCTCCCAGAGGAGCTGCCTTTAACCTCATCAGGACTCCTGCATAGTAGACCCCCTCTCTCTCTCATACTGCCTTCTCCCAGAGGAGCTGCCTTTAACCTCATCAGGACAGCATACCCCCTCTCTCTCTCAGTACCGCCTTCTCCCAGAGGAACTGTGTTTAACATTGTCAGCACAGCAGACCCCCCTCCCCCCCCCCCCCCCCCCCCCCCCCCCCAGCGCCGCCTTGTCCTGCACAGCCGGCTGGACCTTGCGGAACAATTGTGTGGAAGAGGGGCTGGGATGAAATGGGAAATTTGGCACCATTACAAACTGAACTACAGAATAACTAACCTGTATGCAAGGCCCGTATGCAAGCAGGAAGCAGCGGAGACGGACTTCTATTCCCTGTGTTTTACCTCCATCTTGTGGTCACCTAGTGGTACATATGTGTCATACAGAAAGGCAGATTGGTTCAATCTATTTTTCACTGTAGGTCAAAAGGGTTTTTCAAATGTATTAAATACAGGTTTCGATAATGACATCTTGTTTAAATATGTATTATTATTATTATTATTATTGTGTGACAATTACAACTCAGCGGAAAATAGTTTCTTAGTGTAATTAGATTTTTGTTTACATTTTTTTCCCATCATCAGTCTCTGAGTCTTGCCCCCCCTCTCCGTCTTAGCAGGTTTTTTCTTTGCGGTGAAAGATTTGCTGCCGTCGTGATTTGCCATACACAGCTGGACAGGGGTTCAAGACCCCTGTCTGTCTGACCCCCTGTCTGTCTGACCTGCGTATCTCTGCTGACTGCACAGCTGCTGGTATCCTGTCTGTCATGGAGTAACGCGGCTGTGGGAGACTCTCATTCACACTCACCACTAATAAGCTTTGTTGGAAATACGAAAGAAGCTTTTGTGTCAGCGATGTGCCATTCATTTGAAAGGAATAAATAAAAGTGTCCTTTTACTAAATGGGCTGTGTCTCAAAATTTTTCAGATACATCAGTGTCAATGCTGGGAAAATTTCAGTGTGTGGGGTGTGGAAATGGGATGCGGAGGGTGCAGTTAACATTACGGTGTACTACAAGCGTTAATGTGGATGTAGTCTGGACGAACGCATGTACTTCCTGGGGCAAACGGGAGGAGCCTCTGCCACCGGGAGCCAGCGGCAGCTTCCCTATTGGTTAATCGAACCGTCTCTCCCAGTGTGCCGGTTCTAACCCCCCCCCCCCCCCCCCCCCCCCCCCCCCCGTTCCTTGTGTGCTGCACAAGTCCCCCCCCCCCCCCGATCCTTGTGTGCTGCACAAGTCCCGACTGAAATACACCAGCGAAACGGACGAAGCTATCGAGCCAACCCAAATTATCTGCTAAACAGAGAATTATGGACAAATTCTAAGATTTTAATTCTGTTATATCACAGACTTGCCAAATACATGGCGTGACTTCGTGGAAGGACCTACAGCGCATATGTTTGGATACGCTGTTATCGAACAGAGATGTACTCGCTTGCTTGCCTACAGGATTTGGCAAGTTTAATTTTTCAAGCGTGGCCTACGGTATGCAGTCTGCTATCAAATACATACCCAGAAGAAGCAGTGGTTTTGATTGTTTGCCCGTTATAATCAATAATGGAGGAGCAAGTGGAATTGTTGAACCAAAATTAAATAAATAAATTTATCACCGATCGTGTTTGTTTATTTTATTATCGAACCTCGAACGGCAGACTCTGCATATCTCGGTGATAAACTTCGATGGTGTGGTCGGTGCTCTGACGTTAACGTTAGCCATTTTCCCCAAATAGTGACGAACTGATGCGGGTCTGGAAAAGTTTGCCTCCGGTAATGTTTTCCGGTGCACGTTTCAGACTCGGTCTGCGTCCGAAAAGTAAAAAAAAATTACGTCCTATGTCTTTTCCTAACCACCTTTCCTTGACCTAGATGGAAAACGTCATGAGGTTAAGGAAAGATGTGAAGGAGAATTCATGAGTACTTAGGAAAAGACAACCGCGGTGCTAAGAGAATCCGACTGCACTTACACTAGGCTACGTAATTATGCGACGGCGGATGTTATTGACGTGAGTCTGCCGTGGTGAAACTACAATGTTCCGAAGATGGACTACTAAAAGCGCATCTTAGATACTTCGCCCCGTGCGTTCTCACCGTGTTGTTTCATGCGGGCTATATAAACGTGGACAACCTGGTGAAAAATATTGCTTCATTACCAAGGTTGGAATTGAAATAAAAAAGGAATATAGGCTACCGGTCACAAAAGTTAAACGAAAGGGTTGTCACATTGAGAATGGTTGCTCACACTCACCCTCCTGTCCACTCATATTTATCGACATGAATCCCAATTAGTATGATTGTATGAAAATGATTGTTAAATTTATGCAAGATATTTTAAATTTGCGTAATAGGGTATAAGGTATTTTGCTGACGCTCTTATAGGACTGAAGCATCAGCATCAGCAGTGAAGTACCATGAATTCATTTGCATTGACAGGAGTAGACTTACAGAATTATACACACACACACACACACACACACACACACAGGTGTGTCAATACTAATGTAAACATACTTGCGCTCGTGCCAGCTGAGGCCGGTAGCTCCACATGGCCAATTGCGTCACACGGGGAATGCGAGGGTTCAGTCGGACGGAGTTGGTCGTTCATTGCTCATTGGCGGCCCCTGCTGGTCCATACTGAAACAGCTGGTGACCCCACGTTGTTTTCGGGGGAACTGTGCATTCTACGTTCTCTGGAATCGGCAGTGGGGTTTGCAGGATGAACGCGGCTGCGGACATTTCAAAGTGTGGTGGGAACGAGATATACTTTGCACCACGTTGGGTGCCAAATTTATATACAAAGAAGAAATAATTTAATTTATTCTGTCAAGTTCATACAGACATCAGCAATAATGATTGAATATTTGTTTACATTTTTGTTTCTCCATGCAAACAAAATACTTGCATATTCTTCCCTTAAAATGGACGAGCTGATGTTTTGTGAAGAAAAAAAAAAAGTCTCATGCATAAAGTCCCGAGCTAAGGGACGTTTATTTATGTTACTATCCTTAGGCAATGTTTGTTTAATGCGAAAGCTGAACCTTTAAGCAGTTTGTTTAAAATTGCTTTGTCTGTTTATTCATTCTTTTTTTAGCATTAGTTTCAATTTCAATGAATGAGTGATGGTCTGCTTCTTTTTAGTAAAATGTTTGCAATGCAAAGGGCTGTATTTCTGGAGTACTGGCTCACTTTAGGTGGGGTGATAGCGCGCTTCAAAGCATTTTCATTGCTCTATCTCTTCCTCTGAAACCAACTGAAGAGGGTTATTTATAGCAAATGTATTATTATTATTATTATTATTGCTTATAAAAAATTCAACTATAGCAAAATTAACACAGAGCCAAATCTAGTTTACATTACTGAACATGTGTATTATTCTTAGTAAATACTCCTCTCCACCTTGGCTGGGATGGGCATCGCTGGGACTGCCCTGTCTTGGTTCGCTTCCTATCTTGCAGATAGGTCCTACCAGGTCACCTGGAAGGGGTCTGCCTCTGCTTCTCATCCCCTTGTTACGGGAGTGCAGCAGGGATCTGTACTGGGTCCTCTGCTGTTCTCCTTATACACTAAATCTCTTGGTTCAGCTATTAATTCACATGGCTTCTCCTATCATTGTTATGCAGATGACACGTAACTCTTCTCTTCTTCCCCACCTCGGCCACACAGGTCAATGATAAGATATCTTCCTGCCTGGCCGACATCTCCACCTGGATGGCCAGCCACCATCTGAAGCTCAACCTCAACAAAACTGAGCTGCTCTTCTTCCCATGCAAGACTTCCTTACTATGTGAGCTCTCAATCACGGTTGATGGCACCACAGTGACTGCCTCTCACTCTGCCAAGAGCTTGGGGGTGGTCCTGGATGACCAACTGGACCTCAAGGAACACATCAAGGCAACATCACGGTCCTGCAGATTCCTTCTGTACAACATCAGAAGGATTCGACCATACCTGACGACGCACTCCACCCAGCTGCTCGTCCAGGCTACGGTGACCTCTCGCCTTGATTACTGCAACTCTCTCCTTGCAAGCCTGCCAGTGTGTGCCATACAGCCACTACAGATGATTCAGAATGCCGCTGCCCGACTCATCTACAGCCTTCCCAAATTCTCCCACGTCACTCCTCTGCTGCGATCACTCCACTGGCTACCGGTCGCCGCCAGGATCCCGTTCAAAGCCCTGACCCTTGCCTACACTGCAGCCAACAGGACAGCCCCCATCTACTTGCAGGACATGATTCGATCCTATGTGCCTGCTCGACCACTCCACTCTGCGGCAGCAGGGCGCCTTGTAACCCCTCCCACCCGACCAAAGTTCACAGAGCTTCTCCACCCTAGCTCCCCAGTGGTGGAACGAACTCCCCGTCCCTCTCCGAACCTCCCCCTCACTACCCATCTTCAGCCGTGGCCTGAAGACTCATCTCTTCAGACTATACCTAGACTAACCACCACCACGCTGTATATTTCACTCTAAATTCCCCTGCCCTTTTCATGACACTTGTTACATGTTGCCCCATCCCAGCACTTTTTGGTAATTTGTATTTGTCTTAATACTGTAGCTTATTCTTCTGCCTAGTTGGCTTTGCAGAGGTTAGGTCTGAATAGTGTTCACTGTGTGAAACTGTGTTCTTGGCTAGAAATAGCTGTACAAAATAAATATTGTATCTTACTGAACCTGTGTTTAGTAGTTGTCTATGACCATGACATGCACTTTTTGTACGTCGCTTTGGATAAAAGCGTCTGCCAAATAAATGTAATGTAATGTAATGTAATCTGGGATCTCCTGCTGGGAAGTATTTTTAGGACCCTTTGAAGACAATTCCATTGAAACTGGGAGCTGTGACGAGCATTCCAGATGTGCCTCCTTAGACGTCTCCCCCGGCAACCAGTAACTGTCCTCCCAGCAGAGAAAAGAGCCCAGAAAGAACTCTGTTCTTTCACTTCTGAGGACTTTTCGATGTATTTAATATCAGTAATAATATTCAGAAATAATATTTATAGTAATATTCTGATTAGCACATCTTTTCTGGCTTTTTGTTAAAAAATAAAAAATAAAATAATAACAAAGCAAAGTCGTTACATGGGAACTAGAAGACTTTGTTATTGTTATTGTACTTCAGCCAAAAAAACACACAAGGCTTTAAAATGCTATTCTGGAAGTGCTATATTAGGCACTCTGCATTTCCATGGCAAATTCCACTTATTAGTGTTTATTTTACACAGCCTTTCCTCCTCAAGCACCAAGCATGCTGGGAGTTTTTGAAGGGCACTCAGGGTCCATTACAGGCTTCTGAGATGTGCAAAATGGTAATTGAGTGGTGAAACAAGGTAAGCAGGTTATTTATGGAAGCTTGAAAGAGTAGAGTCTTTTACATTAGAAGGCCATCAAACATAAAGGTAACTCATAACAAATGCTGCCATTGTGTCTACTTTGATACTATTTTATTCAAACAGCCAGAAAATAGAGTGTACTGTACATATACATTCACAATGTAATGTCGTGTGCTACTGGCAATACGAGATTCGTAAATCCATGCATTTAATTTGGATTTTAATCTGCTTAGTTTAGTAAATGTTGAATTTTAGTTACTGTCATTATGTGGGATTATCCACAGTGAAAACAATGCGTCCATAGATGGTCTGTATGAGTCCTCTGGGGGTATTAGGGTTCTGATAGTCCATGTGCGATTCCCCCCCTGAACAGGCTGGGGGTGGCAGACTGTCCCGTTGCTCTTAAAAAAAGGGGACGGTGGGTATCAGGTGTGTGGACAGTGTGTGGGAGCGTACAGTGTGTGGGAGCAGACAATGTGTGGGAGCGGACAGTGTGTGGGAGCGGGCAGTGTGTGGACAGTGTGGGGTAGCGGGCAGTGTGTGGGAGCGAACAGTGTGTGGGAGCGGGCAGTGTGTGGACAGTGTGGGGTAGCGGGCAGTGTGTGGGAGCGGACAGTGTGTGGGAGCGGACAGTGTGTGGGAGCGGGCAGTGTGTGGACAGTGTGTGGGAGCGGGCAGTGTGTGGACAGTGTGTGGGGTAGTGTACCTTTCCTCAGGCTTTTCTCAGTGCGTTGCAGTTGCAGTTGATCTCAGGGCACCATGCTTCTCTGTTAGACCCCCCCTGTGGTGCCGAGGGGCGTGGCAGTTTTCGGGGGAAGCTGAGAGAAGCAGCAGGAACATAGCAGACAGTTCACACACCCCCCCCCCCATCCCCCCATTTTCACCTTATTCAGCAACTGTTTGAGGCCCAAGGGGGGGTTTGGGTAGGATGCGTCCTTTTCCAGTTTTCCAATAATCATCGGGTAAGGAGTGGGGATGACTCCGCAACCAGAACCAGAACCCCCAGCTATGTCTCTGTTGCCATACATGTATAACTGTCTTTCTGAGGACAATGTACACAGTATATACAGTATAAATGCAGTATCTACATATATATATATATATATATATATATATATATATGACTCTATCAGTTAATTGTATACACACTTACAAAATTCACATTTTAATATTAAATTCATATAAAAATCCAAATCCAAATGGTCTTTAAACTTGAAAATTCATGAGTCTTGACAGGAACTATTAAAAAAAAAAATCTCCTTCACCCTTCCAATTTAACCATAAGCAATTTGAACTATAACCATAACCGTAATGTTTTGACTCAATGCTAATATGAATGTGCAAAAAGACCAATGCTTATACACATGTCCAAAAAGACCAATGTCCAAAACAATATGTAAAAAAAGATCACATTGTTCACATTGATGCTCATGTTCAGTCAAACTGTTGTGGAAGCCAATCCCAAGGGTTCTGTCAATGCCCCTGCCGGAGTTGAGGGGACCAAGCTCTGCCCCTGCCCCCGGTCCCCAGCCGGGCCCTTGGGGCCCTCTCCGTCCTCCTCCAGGGCTCTCCGGCACGCCCCAAAAAAGTCCTGCCGGAGCCGCCTCCGGTGGTCCAGGCCCATGAAGAAGTAGAGCACGGGGTTGATGCAGCTGTTGAAGTAGGCCAGCCCCTTGGCCAGCGTCAGCCCCGCCTTCACCGCCGGGCTCTTGCCGTTCACCAGCTTGACCAGCAGGAGGCAGTGGTAGGGCGCCCAGCACAGGAAGAAGGCGGTGACCAGGCAGACCAGGATCCGGAGGGGCCTGGACCTGCGGGCCAGCCTGGTGCGCCGGAGCCCGAGCGCCGCCGCGGAGTAGCAGCCCAGGATGACCAGGAAGGGGAGCAGGAAGCCGCACAGGAAGCGCAGGGCGTAGAGGGCCCGCTTGGCCCCCTCCAGGCCCTCCCTCTCCCGGGGCTCCATGGAGCACTTGGTCAGGTTGTTCCGGCCGCCCTCGGCCCGCCGGTGGGCGGAGTAGGGGACGCTGAGGGCGACGGCCAGCAGCCAGAGCCCGGCGCTCACCAGGCGGGCGGCGGCGGGCGAGCGGCACCGCCGGGCCAGGACGGGCCAGCGCACGCACAGGGCGCGGTCCGCGCTGATGGCGCTCAGCAGGAAGACGCTGCAGAACATGTTGGCGTACTTGAGCAGGCCGCTGGCCTTGCACAGCGCCGCGCCGAAGGGCCAGTGCCGGTAGACCAGCTCCCGCAGGAGCGACGGCACGCGGCTCAGGCTGAACGCCAGGTCCGCCGCCGCCAGGTTCGCCAGCCACACGCTGGTGACCGTCGGCGGCAGCCGGAAGCACGCCGTCCAGACGACCGTCGCGTTGCCCGCGGTCCCCAGGAAGACGATCAGGATGTAGAGGAAGATGAGCACCGGTCTGGTGTAGGAGTCCGCTAGGCTGGGGACGCCTGGCTCTCCCTTAGAGGGGGACTGGGTCAGGAGGAAGAGCAGGGAGGTGTTTGCTGCCATTTCTGAAAGAGAGAGAGAGAGAGAGAGAGATACAGAGACTGAGAAACTGACAATGAGAAAGAGAGAGAGAGAGAGAAGGCTTTTTTCAATTGATGACATACGCATTACATTAGCATGAGTGAGTCACAGGTACATACAAACACTTCTCTCTCTCTGTCTCTGTTTTTCTCTCCCTGTGCAGTATGACTTTGAAAAGATATGCTTCAATATTGCAATAGTACATCATGTTATTTTCAATAAAAGGATAACGGTAATATGGATGTAATAAACATTTTATAAGTTAATTTATTACATAATCCTTTCTTTAAAAATTGTCGATAATAAGCAGGTAGGATATGATTAATTGGTTTTTTTTGTATAAAACCTTAACAAAAAGAAGGCCAAATTACAACAAAACCCAACAGACACTGCAGTTCTTCCCGTTTGTGTGTGTTATTTTCCCGAGAGAGGACACAAGGACAAGCTGGGTTGGCCAACACACTGTCTATCGTAAACAGCACCGGGGGGGATAAAAGACACTGCTGGCTAGCAACCGATTCCCATGAAGTCCGTAAAAGCCTAGAATGAACGGCACTCTCTCATATAAAATGCTTTATTGTTTTATGGAGTCTATGAATGGAGATCTTGCCCTCTGCTCCGGAGTAGCTCCTCAAGGTGTCGGTGCCCTGGTCCTGTGGGTGTCCACAACTTTGCTTTTTTTTTACTGCTGGCTGTATACAATGCTGTTAAACTGGGTCCATGCCACCCGGCGCCCTTCCCACGGCTAGCTGTCAAAGCCCAGCCGGCGTGGGGTTGCTTTGGGCTTCTATGGGAGACCACCACTGAAGACTAGGCTGCTGCGGGAAGAGGAGGCGGTGGGCCAGTAGGAGGCGCTCTTCTCTCCAGATCAAACAGAAATCCAAATTCCCAGCACTGGGATGTAAAAGATGCCGTCCTTTTGGTGAGGCATAAAACTGAGCATCCCGGCTCACTGTGGTCATTACAGATCTCGTGGCACTTTTGGAAAGAGCAGGAGTTTTAAGACTGGGGTCTGGGCCAGGTTACCACAAAACGAACTCTCTACGCCAGGCCACGATATCACACCCTACATCTGACTGGTTACAGGATTCCCCGCCTTCCTAAATATTAGAAATAATGTTTATACATTTTGAGTGCATGTAGAGATCTAATCTGTGTAAATTGCTCTGGATGAAAGTATCTACTCTGTAATGTAAGGACACCTGTTGATGTTGATATGGGATAAATCACTGTTACTGATAAGAGTATATGTAAACATACAGAATTTTAGTTTTAAAAGAAAATGATCCTGTGCTGTTGCCTTCTGGTGTTACATTGGTGTCCTGAATAAGCTCTACATTGCAGTTGAATTACTCATGTTATTTTGATTAAATTAATATCAGCAGTAATCACCAGGTCGATGTAACTCTGGTCCATGTTGTGAGTGAAGAGTGGACACTGCTATACGTATTCACTATGTGGTTATATGGTTTTATATGCACTATATGGTTTTTATCTTTCGAGCATTTCCGTTTCAGCCATTACATAGAAATACAACACTGCTTTGATGAGAAAAATGTTGTCTCCTTACCGGGAAATCGCTCCAGTCTGTGAGTCAGGCAGCATGAAGGAGCAGAGAGTGATCCTCTGATCATCCTTCCAGCTAATATGTACTTAGGACTGTGTGTGCGTGTGTGTGAGTGTGTGTGTGCGCGTGCGTGTGTGTTTGTGTGTGTGTGAGTGTGTGCGAGTGCAAGTGTGCGTGTGTGTGTGTGAGTGCCTGTGTGTGTGTGAGTGTGTGTGTGTGTGTGCGTACGTGTGTGTGCGTGACTTTGCAGCTGTCCAAGCAAGCACAAAGAGGAAATACTCCATCCCTCCTCATTTTCACTCTCTCTCTCTCCCACACTCTGTCTTTCACTCACTCTCTCTCTCACTCTCTCTGTCTTTTACTCTCTTTCTCTCTCTCTCACTCTTTCTCAGACACACACACACACACACACACATTTTTTTTCTTTTGTATTTAGAGATGATTGCACTGATTTCAGGGATATATTCTTGTAAACACATAATAAACATGATAGGGCGGCAGTGTAGAACAGTAAGGAGCTGGTCTTGTAACCTAACGGTCACAGGATCGATTCCCAGGAAGGACGTTGACACCGCCTGTTGTACGCTTGAGCAAGGTACTTAACCTGTATTGCTTCAGTATATATATCCAGCAGTATAAATGGATGCAGTGTAAACGCTAAGTAAAAAGTTGTGTAAGTCGCTCTGGATAAGAGCATCTGTATTGCAATGTAATGTAATGTAATGTAACCCCTGATGATAATAACATCTCTAAGTAATACATGTAAGCTTTGTTTGTACTCAGGCCCCTCTTTGGTAACATCAGCTGTACGCTCAGAAAGAAGGAGGGGCTTGTGGATAGTTCCACCCTTCTCATTGGACAAGCCTGGCTTGTGCTCCGTGAACATGAGTGCAAGCGCTGTCGACTGTCACAACAGCAGGACGTGTTTGCTGTTCAGAGTTGGGTAAGTATTTTCTGTATCAATTAAGCTGGCGAAAGAGGGGAATCTCATTAGACATGCATTTATAACAAATATATTATGTGGAATTAATTAAGTACTTGAGTGGGTGTACCTTTAAATGATTAGAAACATGTTGTTTGTTACAATAAAGAATGATTCAGGCTTGATCAGTAAGGGTCAGAGAGATAATTGGAAGCTTTTTGGCATCATCTGACCATAACATCCAGTTCAAATTGAAGCTCCAATGCTGATTGGAACACAGAAATGGTTTTCTGTCACCAAAATTGTCGAAGTAATACCTGTGTGTGTGTGTGTGTGTGTGTGTGTGTGAGAGAGAGAGATATTTGATTTTAAAGCCCCTTTCACTGGGACATTGTTAACTGCAGAAATTACAGAACTTTACAGAAATTACAGAAAAAAACAACCTAAACAGCAACCATAAGCAGAGAGAGAAGCAGTGACAGAGAGAGAGAGAGCAAGAGAGAGAGAGAGAAAGAGTGTGTGAGAGAGAGAGATAAAGTGAGAGAGTGAGATAGTGAAAGACAGAGTGGGATAGACATATAGGAGAGAACAGAGGGAAACTGAGAAGGGAGGGAGTGTTTCCTCTGTGCTTGCTTGGACCGCTATAGACAAACATCCACACACACACACACACACACACACAGGCATTATTTGGACCATTTTGGTGTGTGTAATTGTGTAATTCATGTTAGTCAGGGGATCCTTGTATTTCAAAAAAAAAAAAAACAGTTTTTGTCATATTTTATGATCTCTTCTGCATCTAAATTTTGGGTACATTGCATTCAAATTAGGGAACTTCTGTAGTTTTGTGTGATGATGATGACAAAAGGAAAGATGAAGTAATCAAAAGGAAATCAGATTTACCCAAAACTCAACTGGAATGTACTGTCTTTGGCAATACTTCCTGAAAGTCAGTGGATACTTTTCTGTGTGTAATTTGCTGTGGTTGGATTGAGCTCATTTTAAACATTCCCCTTTGAATGCAGTTCATTCTTCCCACTCAGCCCATGTTCACAGTGTCTAATGTATCTCTCCTTTTAAGACGACAGAGACATGAATGGAACTGTAAGCTTCATCCTCATTGGCTGTCTGCTGCAAGGTGAGACTGAAAGGGGTGGGGTTATTGGGAGGTGTTGTCATTGTACATTCTTCAGTGAGCGCTCAATCGATTCGACTGCACTCCCTGACATGAAATGATCTGTACTAAACGTGTGCAAATAGGAGGTTTACCTTGTAACTCTGTCATGTTTTCACATAATAAGTATATGTTGCAGCAATGTTTAAAGAGCCAGTTAAGGGATGTTGTGTTGACAATTTTAACAGAAACGTTACAAATACTCTTTCACAGATTTTATATTCAAAGTAAATATTTGAGTAAAAAGTTCAAGCATTTGATTAATGCTAATAGAGTGTACAATATGTATCACCAAAATCCCCACAGAGCTGCTGTATTCACAGAGCTGTGTTGTGTGTGTTGTAGGTGCCCTGGGCAGAGAGTGGGCAATCTGGATGCCTCAGAGTATAGAAGCTCTGACTGGGTCCTGTGTGTTGATCCCCTGCACATTTGAGATCCCATCTAAATATGACCAAGATCTGGCAGCTAATGCCAAAGGAAGATTTATGAAAGGACATGCTTTTGGCGATAGAATATTGCTTGAATCCAGCACAGCTAGATTGGTAAACAAACAGAGCTCGATTCAAGGATACCTGATAGGAAACTTGCTGGAGAAGAACTGCACCTCAATCCTGAACAATTTTACTTTGAGGGACAGTGACAAATATTTGTTCAGAGTGGAATCCCCAAATCTTCTCAAATTCAGTTTTAAAGAAGGTGTTCAAATTAATGTCACAGGTAATCATTTGCCATCCATGTGTTTTAATGCTTTCAGTAAAGTACATAGATAAAATATCAGAACAGATGCAGACAGTTAAATACAATTAAACCTTCATACCTCTAACAGGTATTACACTCACTGGTAAATGTGATTTTCTGGTTTCTGTGTCATTGCATTGACTGAGGGGACCGTGTGCTTTGATAATTTAGTACAGGAGGTCATTACAGAATTAGATGTTAATGTTAATGTCTTATTGGAAGCCATGACATCTCTCCATGTCTCCTAGACTCTCCACCCAAACCCAAGTTAACCCCAGAGAGGCTGGAGGTGATGGAGGGGACCTCTGTGAGTTTGAGCTGCTCTGCTGCAGCCCCCTGTCCCAAACTGCCCCCAAATCTGACATGGACCCCCAGGCTGAGTGACAGTGTGGATCAACTGCAAGAGAATGAGGATCGAACCAAATCTGTGTCTTCTGTTCTGACCTTCACTGCTTCCCACCTCCACCATGGGCAGAAGATCACCTGCAGCGCACTTTACACTCTGCAACAAGGAGACACTCAGAAGACATCTGCCAGTCTAACTCTCAGAGTTCTATGTAAGAGAGCTGGATTTGAGTTTGTCTATATGACTGGTCCCAGGAGGGTATTGTTTTTAGACATGTACAGCATCATGAAGTGTGTGTGTGTGTGTGTGTGTGTGTGTGTGTGTGTGTGTCTTTATATTTATTTTTTTTAAAATTGTGAATCCAGTTGTTGAATAGCTTTAAATATCTAAAATGTCCATGCTGCTGGTGTATTGATTGTATTACCATCTTCGCAGATCCAAATGGTGTCTTGTTAGCACGCAATTGAAATTAACTGTCAAGATGGACGAAAGTAATTATCTGATCATTTCTTCAATAGGCTTCAATTTCCTTGCCCCGAGTGTGTTTCTTGTCCATTTGCACGTCCCAGTCATTGCAAGAAGGAAAACCCAGCGTATGCCTCTTTATTGGTCTCCTTTATTAAACTATGTACAATGGCTCAAGCCTCAGGGCCTCATCAGGTTAGGCATACACCTGATGTACACCTGAAGTCCTGAGGATCAAAACATTGTGCATTGTACAATATGTTAGAGCAATGGAGAGTACTGTGTGGGGTGTTCCTTCTTTTAACATTTGTAGCTCATTACAATGTATGACTGACTCAGATTTTATCCATATATTAACACTATCACATATTCGTATTCTTCCAGATGCACCTAAGAACACCTCAGTGTCAGTCAGCCCCTCTGGTTCAGTGTTAGCGGGCAGCTCTGTGACTCTGACCTGCAGCAGTAATGCCAACCCAGCAGTGCAGAACTACACCTGGTATGAATGGACTGTTAGTCAGGTGACTTACAAAGGAGCTGGTAATAAACTAGTCCTCCAGGTGTCTGACACGACCAAAGCACGGTTCTACTGCACAGCAAGGAATAACCAAGGAACAGACAGTTCACGGCTGGTTCAGCTCAACATGCAACGTAGGTGACACTTCCAAACGAAAGAACTGTTCCAGCGTTGGAATGTTCTCTCGATATACTCATGCACTAGGTGATGCTGCTGCACAGTAGCCTGGATTATCATCCCTGCAATGAAGTGTATATATGCTTTGCCGTTGCCATCTTCTCTTTCAGACTCTCCTGAAAACACCTCGGTGTCAGTCAGTCCCTCTGGATCAGTGTTTGCGGGCAGCTCTGTGACTCTGACCTGCAACAGTAATGCCAACCCGCCAGTGCAGAACTACACCTGGTATAAAATGAAAGGCAGAGACATCGAGGTTGTAGGAACTGGAGACAAATCAGTGCTATTGGTCAGTGCAACTGATGGTGGACACTACTTCTGTGAAGCACGGAATCCACGTGGGGCGCAGAGGTCTGAAACAGTGTTCCTGTTTTTTGAAGGTATGTTCAGACCACCACAAATAGACTACATAAACAAAATAGAATTCCGCAACATTCAACATTCCGCTTTACTCATATTTGATCCTTCGTTGTTCTATGGGATCTTAACCCATAAATGTAATATCTTGATTCATTGTTGGAAATGTGAATGATAGCCATCTTCACAATTTTTCCAGGGCATTTAAAATGATCTGAAGCAATCAAAGCACATTGACAGCATTCATGAGATCTGTGTGGAACTTCGGTGAATACTGATTAGAGAATGCAAACCATTTCTTCTCTTTCAGGAAGTAAGTTCTCTTTAGCGCAACACATAATCTGCGGAACACTGGTGTTCCTGTATATTCTAACAGTTTGCGTTGGGGTCTACAAATATAAAAGGCAAGTATCAGAGATGATTAATAGCTGTTATAAACAGGAAGCTGTGTACCAAAAGCCTTAAATTATGGGGTGACATGCATGCATGCGTGTTTCCCATGACTTCGTGAAGTGGGCTCGTGGGCAGCAGTGCAGTACAGTGGGTAACGAACTGGGCTTGTAATCGAAAGGTCACAGGTTCAATTCCTGGGTAGGACACTGCCGTTGTACCATTGAACAAGGTACTTTGCTTTGGTATATATCCAGCCGTGTAAATAGATACAATGTAAGTAAATAAGTAAATAAATAAATAAATAAAATGTAAAAGTTGTGTATGTCGCTCTGCAATTAGTTTATGAATTTGGTAATACAAATACATCGGTAATAACCCAGTTTCTAGATGACTTTTTTTTTTTTACTATGTTGTGAGATTGTCATAACACAAAAACGTCTCTCTCTCTCTCTCTCTCTTTCCATGAGCAGCCTGTGCAAACAAATACAAGTAAGTATAAAACAAGTCTTTATTTTAAATTTAGTATGGGAAATGCCATGTCACAAAATGCAGCCATCTTCCTTTCTCAAAACAGGCACAGCCGGGAGAAAAGGGCGGGGACACTTATGACAGACTGCAGATCTCCACTATCACCTCCTCTGACTATGATGTCATAAGGGTCAGTACCTGTGACCAATCAGTTTTCTAGTTTATCGACTAAATTCAAATTAAATATGATAACATAACCCCCCCCCACGACCCTTTCTTTTCTCTCATTGGTTTAAACCCACCATGAATCAAGTGTAATTTCCATCACCCATGACTCATATATGTGAGTAAGGGTGTGTTTATGCAAGCTGACTTGTCTGTTTTTGGGTTCACAGAAAGACGTGGACGCTAGCCGAGGAACTGATGAAGGAACGTGTGATTATGAAAACATCAAAAGGAATAAGCAAAAAGGTGCAGCAAGAAATGTCCAATAATATGTGAACTGGAAGTGCTTAACAGAGCTCAGAATAGTGCGTATTTGCATTTTTACTATGTTCTTGAAAATATGTTCTTGCCAGGAGTCTTTTTTTTTTTTAGATGATGCAGATGGCATTTGTATTGCCATGTTATGAAGCACTGGAGCGCAGGAAGAATTATATATTGTGTTGATCTACTACATGGATGTCTAGCTACATCTTAATTTGTCATTAGATGTTACAGCTTTCCACAGTGTAGCCACAGTATCCATAGCTATGCATCATCGCAACTTCTATGAACCTTTCCAGTTGAGTTGAAGCTATCCAATAAAAAAATACAGTGTTAATAGGTGCATAATAAATGTGAGTACCCCTCACTGTGGCTGGTGGGATGGGGCGGGGTCAGATGTGAGGAGTTGAGGGGGGGGGGGGGGGTCAATGGCAGGGAAGTGGTGAAGGATGACGAGACATGGATCCTTTACGTGGGACCGGGTGTCTGCTAGTGGCTTACCATTTTCTTTGCAAGCTAGGTTTGACTAGAGGCGATCATAAAGTAGAAGATACATCAAATTAGGCCTTTGAGTTTATTGTACATAGTTTAACACACGTGTTGGCTGGCATGCCTTCAATGTAAAATCATTAACCGATAGCTGTTACAGTTTGAAATGCAGAATATTTAATCAGGGACACAAACATTTGGGAACGTTTTTATTTTAAAGAGGGTGGAAATGAGTGGTAGTGATAAATAGAGGCACCATGGTTATTTCTTAAAAAATTAATTTACAGAACATGACATAGTTTTGCTCATTCTCACCTTATCATCAAGTTTATGCATTACATGACAGCCACACAGTAAACAGAAAATGAAAATGCATGCCTGCAATTACTACAATACACCTAAAACTTTAACAACACAGAAAAATGGGTCCCTGCCTCTCTTGAAGTTGTTTAACAAAGTAAGCAATAGCTGCCCCAAGCCTGCTGCCTCTTTAAATCCATGGTTTGTCTTAAACAATGAGAGAAATCCAAAGTAAATTCCACTGTAGAGTTTTATTTCTTAAGTTAACAAAGGTATGTATCTCAGTTTGCATTCATGAATGTAATTGTAACCCTATATTACTGTGTCCTTGTGCTTTTCGTCCCTTCCGTGAAAAACCCTGATAAAGTAAAGTCTGCGTTGTGTTGTTTTGTGTGTGGGTCTTGGTGGAAGAAAAGGAGCATAGGGAGAGTTTGTGGTTGCGGTTGAAGCACAGCAGTGTTGTTTCTTTGGTGGCAGATGAAGCAGTTGAAGCAGCTGAAACAGCAGCATGCAGTCAGTCTCACACATCCAGCCTTTCAGAGTCAAAACAGTTATTTGAATTAGATACATGGCCAACTGCACTACACTGCAGCTACATATAGCTACGGTAGCACACGTGCATCACATCAATTCAATTTGCATAAAACATGTAGTAAAAGTCAAATAAACTTCTGCCAAGAAATAAAAGAATATAGATAGTAAATGTCCTTATATGGAACGTAATACTGGTTTGATGCTTGGAACTTCTATTTTGAAAATGTCAGATCCTTGTGAAAGTCCTACTGTCGCTAGATTCACACTGCATAACTTTATGCTGGATTAAATTGACCATTGTCTCCAAATTTTATCTGCACACTGCTGCATGCATAATTAAATGCATGTGCCACAATCAATGTTAATTTGCTGTAGAAACATACAATGCTTTAATACATTAAATTTTCACCAACTTTGCAAAATTAACAAGTTGCTATTACTACCAAAAAGCAAATGCTCGCTTCCATCTATTGTTTATTAGCAACAGGAGCACACGGTGCTATAATACCTCAAATATGCACCAAACAGGACCTGCCAAATATGCACCAAGCAGGACCTGCCAAATATGCACCAAGCAGGACCTGCCAAATATGCACCAAGCAGGACCCCCCCCCCCCCAACATCCGACCACCGGCCCATCCTGCAGGCTGCAGCAAGGACCTTCTCTATAAATGCTGGAACTGATATAGGCAAAAAGAAAAAAAAAAAAAAAAAACTGAAAGACAGCAACAACTCCGCTGTGAATTTTTCACGTGTACAGCTTCATTAACATCTTCCATTTGATTCTGAAGCAGACGTCAATAATGACAAAAACAGCCATTTAATGTTGCCACAGCCCTTAAAGTGCAGTTAAAAGATGTGTCCAAAAGAATCCCATGCAGGATTTTAGGTTCAGAGATCCCTGTCAGAGTGGAGTATTTTTGGCAGCCCTGCTCACTGCTACATGTAGAGCCTTGGTCCTAGGATGAAGGCATAAGCACACACAAACACAAAGGCACGCATACATGTTAATAACATGATGATAATAAATGATGAATAAAAATGATACAATTAAACTCCAACAGAGTTAGAGGTTTCTCCAGGAGTTACCATTATATGATCTGCAGCTTCCTGATCGAGGTTTCACATATGGTGACTCTAGAGACAAAAATTGACATCATGATCATATCATAATATATGCAGCAGTGATAAACTATAAACTCAGGAAGAGTATGGAGGTAACTCCTGAAGAATATGGATATATATATATATGACAAAAGATGAAGATAGACATGTGACAAGATGTGACATTTTCCTGTAAGTGTATAAAATATTTGGTATAATGCAAGGTGTATAATATGTATAAATATGTATATGACAAATGTAACATGATATTTAGCACGAGCATAGCATGTTGTTGTTCCCATTCCTTGCAATCTTCTTCATTGATTCTGATTGTACATACGCACATACTGTACATGAGTTCATACATACATACATGGCTGTAAAATGGTTTTGCATAATTCAGTGTTCAAGCCAGCTGCTGCTAGTGAAACATATATCAAATAGTAATAATTAAGTTATATTGTGCACCTGCATTTTATATAATTACTTATAGTGTAACTAATTATTGTATAATTATGTTATTATAGTATAATCGAGTAATTATAACATATTATTAAGAGCTCACTCACCTTCATTGGGTTTCTGATGCGGTAACTTCATTATGACCACAATAACTACAAGAATCCCAAGTATCCCGCAACAAAGTCCAAGGACAATTCCATAATTTATGTGATATGCATCTGCTGAAAAATTAAATGTAGTCAGGCTAGAACTAAATCCATCACTTTCAGATAGTAAAATAACTAAATAAATAAATAAATTTAAATTTAAATTATTAGACTGAACAAACCTGTTGTCAGATTTGTGTTGAAATTCAGTTTATATATTTTATTTTCCTTATTTGGCATGGTTGTTGATGGGAATAATGCCAAAAAATATTTGTAAAAAAAACAACTGTATACAAGCCTGCATCTACTAAACTGAGCTTTAATTATAACTCACCACATTACATTTATTTATTTACATTACATTCACTAGTCAAGTTTCTTTGCCTTACTGTTTTCATCAGTTCATAATCACAACACGCTAACCCTGATTTTTATTGAATATCCCACCTGAATTTGTTGCTATGTACTGGTAGATGTCAGTTTGTTTCTCCCCAGTGTCGGGGTTGGTGTAGCACAGGTGGAGATTGTGTGCCCTCTTGCTTGTGTTTCTGTGCAGCACACTTTTAACGCAGTAGAGGCCGTCCTCCCCCGGGGTGATGCTAGTCTCTGTGACTTCTGTCACATTCCGATCCCGCTCGTCGGTCCAGAACGGGGACGGCTCGGGGAGCCAGCCGCATGATTCGAAGGACAGAAACGTGGCGTTCATGGAGATTACGCCCTGCCTCGAGGGCCTTGCTGGAGAGGGTTTAAAAACATAGAGAACCTTGAGGAAAAAGTATATTTTAAAGGGGAGGGGATAATCCTTTTTTAAGGGGTGGGAAAAATATTTTTAAATGTTTTCCCATAAAATATTTACACATAATTACAGCTCTCACACACGCTAACAAAACCATTTCACGCACCCAGAAGACGAAGCCGAAGCTCAAACAGCATACGTAACATTAAGCTCACCAAGACATATAACATTTTACAGATTGTATTTCAACATAATTACTCATGAATCTCAAGAAGATCTCGACCTTAAAAAGAAGTGATTTGAAATGGACGTGAACCTGAGATTATATTTCAAACCCCATTTTATCCCACTTTTCCCAACCTCCTACTCAGCTGAACTCCACCTGCAGCCCTTCCACACAGCAGACTCGCCACCAATCACATATTGCGCACGTTGTCAAAAAATAACGAGGTCAGCATATGCATGGTTTGCGCACGCGCCGGTGCCTGTTGTGACAGGAATGGCCTCTAGAGGGCGATGAAACCAACATAAATAGTCAGCGTACCCCCTATCTTTCCCCGATGACCGAGCTGTTGCCTCGGCAAATCTGTCCTCCGGCCATAGCTGGCAATGGTTTTGAACCAGTGTCTTTCCATGAACCACTGAGAGGCCTTACTCCGAGATAATTACACTCAAGACCTCTAAGATAACCTCAACCTAAATTATTACAGCATTTCAACTGCAAGCTGCGCAGTCTGGACCCAGCAGCGTAATCCTGCCAAAGTCACATGGGACAGGCACACTTTTCCTGCTTTTCTCATTTCTTCTGCGGCCTTTTCTTAAATGTATGGAATGAACATAAATGAGCAGTGTTTAGAAAGCTGCAAGCACACACACACACACAAATAAAACATTAATTCACATGAATCCCCATGCACATGCAGGCATGCACATACACACACAAACATGCATCACATGCACAAACACACACAGACATTCATTCACATGCACGCACGCACGCATACACACAAACATGAATGCACATACGCAAGTCAGATTTCACAGAGTAGGTTGTTCCGGAGCTTACCGGCCACAGTAAGGCTGACTGAGGCACGATCCACATCGCTGTGCCGTTGACTCCACACCTCACAGACGTACAGACCTGCATCTTGCAGCCTGAGAATTTGTAGCTTCAAAGTAGCACTGCCCTCTGAAATATTGCGATATAATTCGGTGCGGTTGCTGTAGTCAGGATCCTCTCTCTGTTTCTGTCTCTGGCCGTTTTCAAAGGCGTAAATAATCCTGCGATGGCCACTTTCGTTTCTCCACCAGGTCAGACAGATGCTCTCTGGTGCCACCTTGTGGTCAAAAAAAAAGTAACAAGGCAGGAGTGTCCAACGCTGGTAAGGACCCATTACAAGCGGTCTGGAAACAACCTTGTGCCCTGCAATAATCAAAACATTATCACATGATCAAAAATTGTCCAAATAATCCAAATAATTTTCATCATGCACACACATAATTCTTCAGGCTGCACCTCTCCCCATCGCTCCCTACCCCCCTGTAAATGACTGTAAGCTTAGGGTTGTAACTAGGCAGCTGTTTCGTAGGTGACTTAGGTGCATTAACTGTCTTAACTACTGCTTGTATTTTTTCCATAGACTGCGTTGTTGCCGTTCTCGTTGTTTAGTGTTAATCAGTTTAACCTTCAGGGTCCAAGTTGAACTATGTGGTTGTTCCCTGCACTTGGACCGATACTTCTCTCTAGGGGTTTCGTCATACTTGTTCCTGGTTATGGTTATACACTTTTTTGTACGTCGCTCTGGATAAGAGCGTCTGCCAAATGCCGGTAATGTAATGTAATGTAACATAATCTTCATAATATATTAATCCCCTTATTACGGAGAAAGTAGCTGCCAAATGCATATAGGTCCTTAATTTCAAATTACTTACTTGAAAGCTTTCTAATCTTTAGGTGCCTCTGTGCTTGAAATAATCCATCAATCCACACATTATCTATACCCGCTTATCCTAAACAGGGTCACGAGGGTGCTGGAGCATATTCAATCTATCGCAGGGCACACACACCATTCCCTCACCATTCACTCACACACTCATACCTATGGGCAAATTAGTGCTTTCAATAAGCCTACCTGCAAGTCTTTGGACTGTGGGAGGAAAACGAAGTACCCAGAGGTACTTTTTTTGTTTGGCAAAAATGACTGATTCTCTGAGTCAGATTATGTCCCAAGACAGAAACATTAATACAAAGCTACATGCCACATGAGACCTTCTATAATTTTGTCACATGTGATTTTCTATAATTTTCACCAATACCCATAACAAAATTTTTGTTTTTTTAGTATAATGTTTTCTTGAAAATTATAAGGCATCCACAGCAGTATTTTAAAATTGTCCGAAAGGGTAATGTGAAATACATTATTGACCCCGGTTCCCATTTAATATCTCTTGCTTTGCAAGTGAAGGTTTCACCCCATGAAGCCATTTCATATTCTTCAACTATGTATATATATAAAAAATCAAAAAACATAAAACAAGCTTTTCCTTACGTGACTGTTCCATGGTGGAGTGAGAAAACATCACCATTAGAATGATGAGCTTCACGCTGCACATTAAAATCTGAATTTTATCCATTTCTCCAGCTGTCATTCACTTTCCACAATAACCTGCTAAATGTGACTTTTTAATGCTGTCTATCTCACAGATGCCTGCCTTTAGTTTATATACTGTGATTATTTCCTCTTTATATATGTAAACCACAACTGGGTTTTCTGTCATGTCATCTCAATAGCAGTCAGATGACCTGAAAGAAGAACTGAAAAGTGCTTGCAGATCGCCACAGGCAAACCACAACATAAAATGGAGTCGAACAAGAGATTCAACACTAATGATTTAATCCAGAATTAATAGACATGTTTCACAATGCACTTGAAGATAAATACAAGTATCCACGTATCACCATGTAGCAGTACAACAATGAATGAATTAGTACAATGGTAATATAGACTAGGTAGCAATCAAATGGGGTGATCCTCCAGGCCCGTCTGTGTACAGGACTCCAGAAGGATCACAGGGCTGTAGTATATATACTAGAGTCTATCAGGTGCAGTCTATTTGGAACAGGTGTAGCTCATCCCACTGCCAATCACCAATTAAGCAATCTAAGAGCAGAGAGAGCGACAGAGAGAGAGAGAGGGAGAAAGACACGCACCCCACATGCACCAAGAAGTAGGGGCACACATAACAGCTTAATTCTGGAAATACACACCTCTCCCTCATTGCCTCATCTTCCGCCATGGTCTGAAAACTCATCTCTTCAGACTATACCTGGACTAACTATTACCACTTTGCAGATCATTTCTATCACTTAAGTTCCCTTATTTTATGCTACACTTGTACCCCCTCTGCCACTTTCATACATGTACCTCCATCCAGAACTTACTGTGCCATCATTGTCTTGATGTTGTAGCTTGTAATGCCTCCTAGTTCGACATAGGTTAGGATAGGTTAGGTTAGCATAGGTTAGGTCAGAGTAATGTTTACTTGAGAACTAGACTCAATGTGTTCATGGCAATGAATAACTGTACAAAATGAGTACTGTACCTTATTGGACCTGTGTTTTGTAGTTGTTCCAATGACCTTTGGTATGCACTTATTGTATGTCACTTTGGATAAAAGCATCTGTCAAATAAATGTAATGTAATGTAATCTTGGTTTGTGGTGTCTCAGTTTTAAGCACTCATTATTGATACAGTGATGCAGCAGCTCATAAACCTCTACCTTCATCTGACTGGAGAACAACTTTGGCTGTCACATGGGGAAACCGGTCAA
The DNA here is from genome assembly GCF_013347855.1 of Anguilla anguilla. NCBI lineage: Eukaryota > Metazoa > Chordata > Actinopteri > Anguilliformes > Anguillidae > Anguilla > Anguilla anguilla. Next base: position 80,837,551 of record NC_049201.1, on the reverse strand, counting down.
CACCAGATTGATACCTTACACCAGCAAACCATCATCATCATCATCATCATCAAGCATGTGTCTGTCCTGTGGTTCCGCTTGTCAGTGTAAACTGACTCCACATTGTCCAGCACCCACTTCATGAGCGAATACAGTTCCTGCAGCCCACCCCAAATTAAACAGTATGTTCAATTTGGCAACTAAAAGGTTTTTAATGTATTTCAGAACACCTGTACATAGACTGTACCTGGCGCAGTGTTTATTTTGATTGGTGTGAGAGTATCTGTGGAAATTGACGTCCAAAGACATTTTTTTTCAATGTATTTACTTATTTATTTATTTATTTATAGCACATCATCTCATGACTCACCTCAATCCCTTCCAGGACCCACCAGCCAGTCCCAACCCACAACCTGACCTCTGAACCACTGATCCACACTGGCCTAGATAAGATTAAAATACCAATAAGATGCAGATGAAATGCTGCTCTAGACTGGTGTCCAGCTTTAGCTCCAGAGATATGACGGTCAGTGATAACATCGATAAGATGTATTTCACATACAGAATGCAGAAGTCAGATTGCGTAAGGTCATAGATTTATGGTTCATCTGATGTGAAACATAGATAAGATGTATATAACATATATTGGAATGAAGAAGTCAGTTAGACTGTGAAAGGTTATAGGTATATACTATTTAATCTTATGTGAATGCAGATGGAAGAATGCCTGTCCCTGTTTCTGAGAGAAACAGTAAAAAAGGAAGGATCTGTGCATGGCCATTATAGTTAACCACAACAAAACATCCCATATGAAATCTGTTGGGAGGGTGTTTTCATGTGTATTACCATATTATTCTTCAAAGATTTATGTTTATATTTTTATTTTTTTGTGGGAATTTATAAATAATATTTTTTTTCTTATACAGTAGCATATGCAACCTGAAGCTGCTGTGCTCTAGGAAACAGGTACCAACACAATTTTTCAAAAACATATTTTTGTTTACAATTACAAATAAACACAATTATAACTAGAAGAGTGCACTCAGTAGAGTGCAGATCTCCGCTAGGCGTGTTAGCTTTGCTGATGCAACAATAGAGGCTACACAATCAATGCAACCAGACAAATGCAATATTACAAGTTTTTACCATGTGCCACTGAAAATCCCAAAAATGCAGATTCAGTGAAGTAATGCTAAAGGTGGTGACATGTTATTTAATGTCATTCATATCAGCCACGATGTGTTAGACAGAGCTAACGTTCACGTTATAGTCTGGCACTTTCAAATCTGGACAGGAACAATCTGGACGGGAACAATTCCAAAAGACCAGCGATGTGAAATATCAATTTCAACGTGAAAATGGCAACAAAATAATTGCCACAGATTCAAACATTAACGTACCCCGTTAGTTGGTAGATTATTTTGTTGGCATTTTAAAGTTGAAATGGACATTTTACATCGCTGGTCTTTCATAACAAACGGAAGCAGTTATTGATCACTTGCGGCCCCTACTGGCCGGTTAGGAGGAGTGTGGCGTTAGTCGTCAATGTATTTCAATGGACAATGATGGAAATTAATTCAAATAAAATACTTGTCGTAGACCGATTTACAAAATATTCGAGAATTCAGGTCCTTGGCCTGCTGTCAGCCTGCACAACAAGTATTAAGCTGATTGGCCCAGTAGTATGTGAGATTAGCTGCGGACATAAACACAAACACACGCACAAACACACACACACACACACGCGACCAAACGCATAATCCCCTCCAGGCTCTCGCCTGGTGGAGATAATTATTCTCTTAGACCTCTGGAAACATGCTCTCACTGCACAAGGTGTGTTGGAGTTATGTGAAGTGTACTTTCTAACTTTCAACTACAAACACACAACAGCTCCAATACCAGTCATACTAAAGCTGACTGGTCATCAGAGACTTTTGTTAAAGGTCTAAGATATCCTTCATTGTATCTAAAAACTTTGTAGGCCGATCATGCACCAAAACTGAAATAGCATATTTAACATGTGAAGTATGCCTTTAAATGAGATTTTAATGTTAAAAATAATATTAATTAATGTCAGTGTTAAATGTTTGATGACTATTGGCAGCATTACTGATTTATTTAGTATTTTGGACCGTGTGCACATTCATTCATGTTTGTGCACAAAATGTTGGCAGTATGAGTTCACTGCATCATAATTATAATAACTAGTAAAGGAGTCTATGCAAGCCGAGTTACATTTCTGGAGTAAAGTGCTTTGTAAAACTGGGGATGGGTGCATAGTGCTTCTGCATATGGCAAATTGTTATAAAATGATGTTTAAAAAAAAGAAGAGAATAATTAATAGGACTTTAATGGTGAACTTGTTAATACATGATTGCTGCTTATTATTTTAAACACATACAACAACATTTTACAGTATAAGTTTAAATTATTTTACACATATCATATGATGTTGTTATATACTTTTTTTCTTTTTTACTTTTGTAATTATTATTTTTTTGTTGTAAGAGTGAGTCACAGGCTGAATCTGTTGCACAAACTTAAAAAAGTACAAGTTCCCCATTTTAGTGAGCTGGACTGAGCCAGTAGACAGCATAATGTTAAGCAACAAACTTAAATCTGTGTGTGTGTGTGTGTGTGTGTGTGTGTAGGTGTGTGGGTGGGTGGGTGTGTGTGTGTTTGTGTGCTGTGCAATGTGCATTATAGTGGGAATAAGTATCAAACCACAGAAAAAACAAATGGGGATCTATGCCTAATACATCTTTCTGATCTCTTTCTGTCAAAGGCAATTACAGTAGAGAGTAACTTCATCTGTGTATCAAATGCCAGTTTGTGACTTGAAGGGATATATTGGGGTGTTTACTGTAAGTGTCATGTCAATTTGCAGTGTTTCCATGGTGACTGTGGACGTCAGATTGGTGAAGACTATTGCTATATGTCACTTTGCAGTGTGTCTATAGTGACTGTGGATTGGTTAAGACTATTCTTTGAGCATTTGTGGAGTATCTCCTCTTTTGTCTTGTCTACTTTGTGTGTTTCTCTGCTGACTGTTTCTGTTCTGGGCAAATGTCAAATGTCAATGTCAAAGTACCTTGATCAGGAAAACAGTTGGAATTCTGTGTTTTATCATGTTCTTATGATTGTAGTATGAGAAAAAATAAAAAATAAATCTGTTTTGGTAGTTGTCTCAGAGAAGGGTGGGTATGTTGCACATGGACACATGTTCTGGGAATATTTCACAAAAAGCCGCATATGAGCACTTCCTCTGTTGCGTTCATTTATACTTGTGCTCTGCAGAGTGTCAGTGTGCAGGAGAGAGAGACTGGATATTCTTCTGTTCTACAGTAAGTATATCTCCACCTGTGTAGTGCTTGGCTCAGTCAAACTACTGATTATATTCAGACTGCCACTTTTCCTTTAGTTTAACTAAAAATAATGGTACTGACTGATTTATTCTATCTATAATGGAAGCATTTTAAGTTAAATCTTTTCTAAGAATGCATTGTAGTTGTCAGTGATTTTCTTTTCCAGACAATAATGAAATTACAGTTTGACTATAAACAGTGTATTCATCACATAAGATATACTGTGAAAAATTGCAGCTCATACAGGCAATATAATGTGTATGTAGAAATAGACATTATATGCTCCAAAAGAAGACCAAAATATTAATAAGCCTTTTTGCTTTTTGCCATTATAATCCAATAATTTAAGAAAAGTTTTGTGAATGCGAGTCGCACCTGTCCTGAACTCGGCATCTGCTTTCTTTTAGTACCATTTTATACCGTGACAGGCTTTAGTTTAGGCTGTGCGTTCTGCTGTCCTAAACTAAAATAGACAATTTAATTCAAAATTGAACTAAACCAAACTGCACTGTTGGAGAAACTTCAGTGAAAGTGTAGTTGTACAAACTTCCTATTCCTTCACACTGAAAGTACTTGAATTGCAAGTTACCCAAAAGAGGGATGTTTATTGCAAAACTACCTTTACTCAATAAACTGTACATCTGTATGATGTAATACTTCTAAACCTCAGAGTTCCTCTGGTCTGAAACAGCCACACATGTTCATCCACTTAATCATTGTTTCAATTAATGAAGTAAATCCAGATTGGTGATATTATAAAATCTTCTTACTGATGTGCTTTGGAAAGAGTGTAGTTGTGCTTGGACATCTTTTCTCTTTCTGGTTAGAAGGAAACAAAGAGAAAGTCTTTTTAATTAGGTGTATTTTTCTGTTTTCAGTAGGATAGAGAGACAGACCACAAGAAGAGCTTATTGGCAGAATCTGGTCAGCTTTTGATACAGTGAACTACTTGTGTGTTCTGAGAATGTCTTGGAAATGCAGATTAGTGTTTACATTTCCACACTGTAAAATAAAAAGTTCCAAATACTCAATATTTCAGGGCAACTTGCATCACTACATTTTTTAGTTTAGAGCTTAATTTAAATTAAATCGTTATACTGTTAATTGTTTAGTTCAGACTTTAATTTCATTGTTAGAAAAACTTAAAATTGAGTTTTATGTTTTTTCTTACAATTAAATGTAAGTTTTCTGAACTAATAAACATTAGTTGGCATAATCTGAAGCCAAAATAAAAAAAAAAAATAAATAAATAAAAAAAAAACAGTTAAGTAAATTGGCTTTAAATATTGAGTATTCTGAACTTTTTTTTTCAGTGCAGTGTGTAAGGGCTGAATGACTGTGGCCGTGTTGTCTTCATTTCTTGAGCTCATGTGTTCCTTTCTTTGGCTCTGTCAGGACACTCAGTCACAACACATAACAGCCTATTTCATGTGTTTTTATCGATTTCTAGGTTAAATGTGGCCCATTGATGCTAAAATACACACAAAAAATACAAAAAATTTCAAAGCAACTTGATTCACTTTATTACTTTTTTTTTTTTTTTTAGTTTAGAGCTTAGGTTATATTCTTACATTTTGAGGTCATGGTTTGCGTATTTACATTCATTAGCTCAGAGAACTTACATTTCATTATTAGAAAAACTCAATGACCTTTTATCTAACAAAACAACTAATTCATGTTAAATAAAACAACTTAAAATTTTAATTTAATAACAAAAGTTGCCTTTAAATTTTGAGTGTTTTAACTTCTTGTTAATGTGACAGCACAGACAACACAAGATTCCAGAACAAATATAAATGTTTTTGATTGACATATGTAGACCAAATTCTTCTGCACTCTCCTGAAAATCAAATATGTCCTGTATTGAGCTGTAAGGCCTATTAAAGCATTGTGTTTATGGACAGGTATGTGGTTTTACGGCAGCCTGCACTACATACAGATTATTAATAAAAATACCATTTATAAAAACTACTTTATATCAGATAAATGTGTAATGTTCTCAGTGCTGTTTTCTAACTTTAGTTCTTCTACTCCTCAGAGTCATGACTGAGGCAGAGAGGTTCATCCTCATTGGCTGTCTGCTGCAAGGTGTGTCCAGAAAGGGGCGGGGTCTCACGCTATAAATACTATAGTGTAAATAATGGACGTGGTTTGTGTTGATTATTATTGCAACGTTCGGTCAGTAAAGCCCTGTTGTTGTGACATAAATGAAAATATTCACACTGCAAAAAACCGCTGGATTAATTATTGCAAGGTCTGTAAAAATGCTGCTTTCTGAGTATAAAGTTGACCCAAATCCCCATAGAGCTGCTGTATTCACAGAGCTTGCGTTGTGTGTGTGTTGTAGGTGCCCTGGGCAGAGATTGGGCAATCTGGATGCCTCAGAGTATAGCAGCTCTGAGTGGATCCTGTGTGCTGATTCCCTGCAGATTTGAGATCCCATCTGTATATGATCGATATCTGGTAGCAGGGGCTAAAGGACAATGGAAAAAAGGTGGAACAGGTGGTCCAGTAGTGTTTGACTCCAGTATAACTGAGGCAAAGCTGGAAATTAAAGGAACATTAATTGGAAAACTGGAGAAGAAGAACTGCACCACAATCCTGGACCGCTTCCCTCCATCTTACAGTGATGACTATTTCTTCAGATTGGAAACCATGCGTACGCTCAGGTTTAACTATCGCAAAGGTGTCAACATTAACGTGCACGGTACAACACTTGCTGTTATGCCCTTTTCACTGTGTGCCATTGTGTTTATGTAGGGAATCTGTGTTTCCCTATGAGAAATTAACCTCTGATTTAAAAGAATAAAGAATGCAAATGACTTGTTAGTAGATTACACGTTGTAAATACCATTTGCTAGTCAGACTCTGTCAATGTGGCGATTAGTTTGTCCTGAGTTCTGTGTGTGTCTCCAATCCTGAGGCTGACAGTAACCCATGTCTCCATGTCTCCTAGACTCTCCACCCAAACCAAAATTCATCCCAGAGAGGGTGGAGGTGATGGAGGGGGCCTCTGTGAATTTGAGCTGCTCTGCTGCAGCCCCCTGTCCCAAACTCCCCCCAAATCTGACATGGACCCCCAGGCTGAGTGACAGTGTGGATCAACTGCAAGAGAATGAGGATCGAACCAAATCTGTGTTTTCTGTTCTGACCTTCACTGCTTCCCACCTCCACCATGGGCAGAAGATCACCTGCAGGGCACTTTACACACTGCAACAAGAAGACATTCAGAAGACAACTGAGGCCAGTCTGACTCTCAGAGTTCTATGTAAGAACGCTGGATTTGGTTTTGTCTTATGAATAATGCCAAGACAGCATGAGAGAATAGATTTTACTTAATTCCATCTAATCAGCAGTGATTTTTAATAGTTAAAGTGGCAATCATTAATGTTAATATTTGATACCTTTTCACAGTTTCATTTCTGTAGCAATATCAATTCAATGTCTTTACATTCTGTAACTGCTCAACAACAGCACTGTTGAATATAATGTCCATGTTAAGAGTTTGCATTTATTAGATAAATTCATTAATCATAATATTGTTATATGTGTGCAGCTGTCATATTGGTAACTGTGGATCCTGTGTTCAGACATGCCTCAGATCTCTGGCTCTGGGAGCTGCAGCAGAACTGCAGCAGAGATCAGCTGCTCCTGTGAGAGCCGTGGGAATCCCTCTCCCAGCATGGAGTGGCGTGTGTCTGGACTGCGGGTCACTAACTCTACTGACAGAGTCATCAGGGAGGAGCAGCTGGGGAACACAGGCCTGAGGAGCTCCCTCACCATGCGCCAATCACAGGGAGACACGCCCACTCTCCTCTGCGTCAGCACCAACACTCTCGGCAACTCCAGCATCCAGCTCCTCGTCCCGTCTCCACAACAACACTCAGGTAAGTGAGTCTGAACAAAAGAAGTAATGAATTTTAGTTGTCATGACAACAACAATTAAGATCAAAACTCTATTCAGTGAAGTAAGTTGCCTTGGAATTGAGTCCTAAACCCAAACAAGATAGCTGGATTACATGGACATAGCCTATGTCACACTGCGCAAATCACACACACAACAACATCCGAAATTAACGTACTGTAAGAGGTCAATAAACAAGCTGTCATTGTGAGAGCATTTAGAAGGGAACATTTTTTATATGATGAGTGCAATCCTGTTTTTTGGTGTGTGTTTCATCTGAGATCCTAGATTTACAAATGAAATCATAATTCACGTTCATGAAACAAAGTATGCCTGAATTTAATTAACAAGATATTTAATAATAATAGCGTGATATTATTCACCACATCACCACTTTTCCATGGATTGTTTAAGAGACATATGTGAAACAGGGCCCTGGTCATTGTTTAAAAAATTATAAATTTTCCAGCCTGTTCGTTGGTTCTCAACGGAAATGTCCTTTGTTCAGGTTTCAGCATTACCTTGTTGCTGATTGGTGCTGGTGCTGTTGCTGGTGCCATGATGATTATATGCCTCATCATGACGGCTGTTAAAAAGCAGGCCATTCCAACCCTGCAGCGCTGGTTTGTATGCAAATGTCCATTTTCACCAGTTACACTGGCCAAATTAATTCATTTTGATCTGGGGGGTGGAGGGGGATGGTTGTAAATGGTATGTTGGTCATCTAATCCAGTGGTTCTCAATCTTTATCCTGGCAACCCTCAGTGTATGCTGGTTTTTGTTCCAAAAACAAGCTGTTAATATTTCTTAATTAGGGGCTTTTTGTGTTTAGTGTGAATATTTACTCCACAGTACGTAAACATAGCTATGGACGGCATGACAAATAATTGTCTCATATTCACATTGTCCTCATTGTGCTATATTGTAGAAAAGATGTGGCTGTTTTCTTAACTGATCACATCAAAGGCTGTGGTGAATCAATATGAAGGTAAATAATCCCTTTCAACATAAAAAGCACCTAATAAAGAAAACAACTTGGTAAAAATTTGGGGTTTACAATTGTGGTTAAAAATGTAAACCAGCATACACAGTGGATCCCCAAGACCAAGGGTCAGAACCACGGATCTAATCTGAAACAGAGATAATTATAAAGTGATAAGATGGCTGTGATGCTTCCTTAACTTCCTGAAAAAACATACGAGCTCCTCAGAGTGAGTTGGTAACAGCCAAAAGTACAACACCAACAGAGACTGGTGGATGCTTTCGGGACACTCATTTTTTCCCCCCGTTCATTGGGTCCATTCCAAACACTTACTCTATCAGTCCGTATTTCATCGGTCCTTGCGTGACCTGGAAATCGATCGAAGGTTTGTCATCTTTGAGGACATTCCAATCCGCTAAAGGCCCAAGTGGAGGTGCGAGGAGCGATGGGGGCACCCGGCGGACGCTTCAGCAAGGATACACGAGTGCAGCCGTTGCGGAAATCTTTTTTTTAATATGCGTAACATATAAACGATCAACCTGTGGAACCACCTCTCCACATCTATAATGGTAAAATGGTTAATGGACTGCATTTATATAGCGCTTTACAATTGACACCTCTCATTCGCCAGAGCAGTTGGGGGTTAGGTGCCTTGCTCAGGGACACTTCGACACGCCCAGGGCGGGGTTTGAACCGGCAACCCTCCGACTGCCAGACAATCGGTCTTACCTCCTGAGCTATGTCGCCCCTCATGTCGCATTCATTCAAACCGATGATTGACTGAATGCTTAAAATGTAAAATGGTTCTACATAGTGATTTTAAGGAAAGTGTGGGGTGTGTGTCACATGTTGTCAGTGATGTTGTGTGTTATTCTTAGGAAAAAGAGAGACAGCCAGTGTTCTGGAAGTAGAAGAAAGGACAGGGAAGGGCTCACACTGACAGATGTGGTGAGTCTGAACCCTGTGTCACACGCGCTCACACACATGCACACACACACACGCACTCACACGCACACACACATGCACACACGCACTCACACACACGCACACATGCACACGCACTCACACACATGCACACAGGCACTCACACATGCACACACACAAGTACACACGCACTCACACACATGCACTTACACACATGCACACACGCACTCACACACACATGCACACACACACTTACAGACATGCACACATGCACTCACACACGGACACACCAGAAGGTGAATCATAGCCAGAAGGTCGCAGATAGGAGCAGTTGAGAAATGCACACTGTTACAAATGTAAACACGCTTGCTTTGCAGAGTCCCCCCCCAGCAGCAGAAGAACCCATCTACGCCAACCACACCGTGGTAACCAGCCAGCAAAGGGACCCAGAGCTGGGAGGGACAGACCCACAGACACCGCCCTGGGCAGGGGGCCAAAACAGGGCAGAGCTGGAAGCCGTGCACTACGCCTCGATCAAGCACTCCCCCCGGCCCGTGGAGACACAGGGCCAGGATGCCTGGGATGGGGCCGCAGGCCGAGGGGCCGACGTGGTCTATTCACAGGTGGCACTGAAGAGCAAAAACAAGAAAGGGAAGGACGAGGATGGGGAGGTGAAGAAATAGGGGGCGGGGCAGTGGGAATACCATGGGGAAAGGCAGTGGGAGGGGCATAGATAGAGGGCGGGGCATGGGGAAGGACATGGGGAGGGGTATTGGGAGGGGCATAGATAGGGGGAGGGGCAGAGTGAGGGGCAGTGGGTTAGGGTTAGGCTGTTTCGCAGCCAGAGGAGGAGCAGTTAGTCATAGGGGACATGCGAAGTGTGGTGATGCAGACGGACAGCCCGTGTGTGATGGAAGTGATGGAAACCCAGAAAGGGAGCGCTCCAATGTGGCCTTTTATAAAGAAGGACATGCAGCCATACTCATTTTTACACATCTGCAAATGTAGAATCAGCCTCCAGCATCACGCTTTTGGACTTGGCCTTGGAAGAAATGCAGAAAAAGTTTGGTAAGTCCATCAAAACAAGATGCTTGCATTTCAGTTGGGATTGAATCCAGTGATTGTCCTTTGCTCAGGTTGTGTTCAAACCTTCTTCAGGGTTTACATTTCCGTTCATGGTCAGCATACTTGCCTTGCATTAGTGCTTTAGTTATGTTGCACATATGCTCGCTAGTATGGAAATGTTACCCAGGTCTGGCACTGTTACCCATTTAAATCATATGAACGTGCTTATTTTCTCTCGCAATGAAAGTCACTCTGCATTAGACTGCTTGCTAAATTAACCCCTTAAGTCGCATCAGGCTCGAGTAGACTTATTTTCATTCATTTTTTAATGGTGAAACATTCAATTAATCGGGTAAGTTTTCCTCCCACAGTCCAAAGACATGCAGGTTAGGTGAATCGGAAATTGCCCCTATGTATGAATGTGTGCGTGTGAATGGTGTGTGTACCCTGCAATGGACTGGCAAACTGTCCAGGGAGTGTTCCTGCATCTCACCCAATGCATTCTGGGATAGATTTATCTGCTTCCCGTGGTCCTGACCAGGAATAAGCAGGTATAGATAATGGATGGATGGATGGACAGAATCCTTATCAGGGCAAAGTCCAGTGAACAAAACCTGGGGTAGTCTTTAGTTCCAAAAATGAACTCCGAGAAACATTGAGAAAAAAAAAGCATTGTTTACTTTCAGCTTGTTGCACACCTGAGATGCGTTCTCAGAGGTAAGCAATGATGTAGAGGTAGGAAGTTTTGACTTCAGACGTCGTCCAATTAATAGCTGCCCTGGTGACAGCCCTATGCCCTCCAGTGGCGTGTTGCGATACTCTAAAATCGCAATGTAAGGATCACCATTGCTGCACTGTGACCTCTTGAGCAGGTTCTTAATGGTCTGCACTGTTCTCTCCGCTTGACCATTCGATTGTGGATGGTGTGGACTGAATGTCACATGTTTAAACTCCCAGTTTTCTGCAAAGGCTTTAAACTCGGCACTTGCATACTGTGGGTCGTTGTCAGATATGACAAGGTCTGCAATGCCATGCCTTGCGAATATGGATTTCATTGCATTGATGACACCTCGACTGGTTGTTTCAGTCAGCTTGCTGATTTCTGGGTACTTAGAGAAGTAGTCTACACAGAGCAGGAACTCTGATCCGTTGTAATGAAAGATATCAGTGCCTATCTTCTCCCATGGTCGTTCTGGCAGTGTGTGGGAAAGTAGTGGTTCTCTCGGATTGCTATTTTGGTGCTCGTTGCACACCGCACATTGAGATACCATTTCCTCAATTTGAGAGGTCATTCCCGGCCAGTATAGGATGTCTCTTGCTCTAGCTTTACACTTGACCATTCCTAGGTGTGACTCATGTATTTTGCTGAGCATTTCTTGCCTGAGTTGTTTTGGGACAATGAGCTTTTCAGCTTTGAACAACAGTCCATCTGAATAATTGATCTCCTCTCTGAAAGTCCAGTATGGCTGTATTATTTTTGGTACTGCACCCATTTCCCTTGGCCATCCTCTTGCAGTGGTGTTCTTCAATGCCTGCATTTCCAGATCTTTTGCTGTCATTCTTTTGCACACTTCCTGCTTTTCCTCTGTCGTGGGTAGCTGGCGTGCAATGCAGTTTACTACCAGGTCCTCCTCCAACAAATCCTTTTCCGTTTCTCTGAGCCAAGCACAGCTTAAAGCATCAGCAATGTGGAGTTCTCTGCCTGGCTTGTATGTGACCTTGAGACTATATTCTATACTTTTTCTATCTGCGCATACCTACGCTGGCAGTCAGTGAGTGCACTTGATGCATATGCAACAGGCTTACCCTTCTGCAGTATGACTGCGCCAGTGCCTTCTGAGCTTGCGCCTACTGATAGCGTTACAGGCTCATTGACGTCATAAAACTTCAGTGTGGGAGCATTCGTGACCAGCCTCTTGAGTTCTTCAAAGCCTTTCCATTGGGCTTGCTCCCATTGCCATTCAGTGTCCTTCTCAAGCAGTTTTCTCAATGGAGCGCTGACTTCTGATAGGTTGGGTATGAATTTTGCGAGATACTGTATCATGCCCATGAATCTGAGGAGTTCTTGTTTGTCTTCCGGTGGTGGTAGCTGAACAACTGCTCTCACCTTCTCCTTGTCCGGTCTCAATCCATTGGCACTGAGAATGTGGCCTATGTATTTGATTTCTGTCATTCTGATTTTGCATTTGTTTCTGTTTAACTTGAGGTTGTTTTCTCTGGCCCTCTCCAGCAGCTTCACTAACCTGTGAACCTCTGGTGTGTCTCCCCACACCAGCAGGTCATCAATGATGTTGACGACTCCTTCCAGGCCTTCTATCATCTGCGCCACGGACCTCTGGAACACTTCTGATGCTGATGATATTCCAAAGGGTAAACGCAGGAAGCGGTAGCGCCCTATTGGAGTGTTCATTGTGCACAGCTTGGAGCTCTCATCATCAAGTTTGATTTGCCAAAATCCCTGGTTGGTGTCCAATACTGAAAAATACTTTGCATTTGGCATGCGGGTTACAACTTCTTCCACAGTCAGCAGTGGATAGTGTTCCCTTTTTATTGCTCGGTTTAAATCTCTTGGGTCCATGCAAATGCGAATCTTCCTTGGTGTGACTACAGTGTGTGACCATGCTGTTGACCCACTCAGTCGGTTCTGTCTGTTTTGTGATGACTCCCATCTGTTCCATTAGGTGTAATTCATCAATGACTCTGTCCCTGAGAGCAACTGGAATCTTCCTTGGAGCATGTACAACTGGCTTGACTGTGCTGTCAATCTGTATGTGGTGCTGTCCAGGTAAACAGTTTAATCCAGAAAATAAATCATCAAAGTCTTTTATAATGTCTTTGTCTTTCCCAATATCATACCGTCTCTTTATCAGGTCTAGCTTCTGACATGTTGTCCTTCCTAATATTGCTGGGGCATCTTGCTGTATGATTTCAAATTCAATCTTGTATTTTTGTCCTTTGTATTCACATGTGAGTGATTTCTTGCCCAATGATGCAATTTTGTTACCTGAGTATGCCACTAACTTGCATTTAGATGATATGAGTTTTCCTTTAATATCCAGTGAGCTGAATGTTTTTTCTGACATTACGTTGCACTAGTGTCATGCTTGAACGTCACATTCCTCCTGTTTATTCTCAGATCTTCTGCCCACATTTCATCATCTTTTTCATCTGAAGTGTTAACAGCTCTAATGCACTTCTCTTGATTTACTCTAATTGTGCCAATAAACATGTTACAACTTTCACTCTGTTCAACTGCGTGCATTTTCTTGTTGTAGCTCTGTGAATTGCACATTTTTGCTAAATGATTTTTCTTGTGGCATGACTTACATTACATTACATTACAGGCATTTGGCAGACGCTCTTATCCAGAGCGACGTACAACAAAGTGTATAACCATAACCAGGAACAAGTATGACGAAACCCCTAGAGAGAAGTACCGGTCCAAGTACAGGGAACAACCGCATAGTTCAACTTGGACCCTGATGGTTAAACTGATTAACACTAACAACGAGAACGGCAACAACGCAATCTATGGAAAAATAAAAATAAATAAAAATACAAGTAATCGTTAAGACAGGCGCATCAACTAAGTCACCTATGAAACAGCTGCCTAGTTACAACCCTAAGTTTAGTCATTTACAGGGGGGAAGGGAGGGGTGGGGAGAGGTGCAGCCTGAAGAGGTGGGTCTTCAGTCGTCGTTTGAAATGGGTCACAGTCTCAGCTGTTCTGACCTCCACAGGGAGGTCATTCCACCATCGTGGGGCCAGAACAGACAGGAGACGTGTTCTGGAAGTGCAGGTGCGAAGAGGGGGAGGTGCTAGGCGTCCTGAGGTAGCAGAACGGAGGGATCTGGCTGGCATGTAGGGTTTGAATATCTTGTGAAAGTAGGCTGGGGCTGATCCCTTGACTGCCTGGTATGCTAGGACCAATGTTTTGAATTTGATGCGAGCTATAACAGGCAGCCAGTGGAGGGTAGTGAGCAGGGGAGTTACGTGGGAGTGTCTGGGGAGGTTGAAGACCAGACGAGCCGCAGCATTCTGAATGAGCTGCAGGGGTCTGGTGGCAGATGCCGGTAGTCCAGCCAGAAGAGAGTTACATGTCTGAGCAAAGGCTGGACACTTCTTCACTTCGTGTTTGTAGCCACATCTGCTGCAGTTTGCTCCTTTGTGTTCTTCCTTTTCTGTCTTTGCCTTGTATTGGTTGTCCTTCTTTGACTTGACTGTCCGGATTTTGTGCACTTCTACTTCGTCGTTAAATGCTTTAACTTGACTGGACGTGATCTCACTTGCTCGACAAATATCAACCGCCTTTTGCAGTGTGAGGTCTGCCTCTCTCAGCAACCGGCCTCTCACTTGGTCGTTCCTTATGCCACACACAATTCTGTCGCGTACCAACAAATCTTGCAATTCTCCAAACTCACAGTCCTTTGCTTTGCTTTTCAGATCTGTGACATATGCACCTATTGTCTCGGACGGTCCTTGTGCCCGCGTGAAGAACACGTGGCGCGTGTATGGTAAGTTTTTTCTAGGTTCGCAATATTCTTTAAACTTTCGCTTTAGCACTGCGATTTTGTCCTTCTCTCCCTCTTGGAATTCAAACGTGTTGCTTACTTTCATTGCCTCTTCACCAGCGACATGCAAAAACGTGGCACATTGCACAGTTTTCGACTTCTCTACTATTCCGCTAGCAGTGCAAAACAGTTCAAAACGCTGAATCCAGCTTTTCCAATTTTCAGAAAGATTACCTCGCGGGCTCAAAGCTGACGGCGGCTGTAACTGTGCCATTTTCTTGTCTCTTTATATTCTTTTAGATTGATTCTGACACCCTGTTATGTTTGGTAGAAATCAGACGGACAACTTATAACTGAAACAGAGCTTTACTGCAGCTAGTGGTTTCCAATAGTTCACCATCACGTTTGTCTTACATTCCACATGACGTCACTGACGCATTTCAACTACGGATAACCAAGCGAAACATACAGTGCCAATGCATATACATTACAGGCACCATTTTACCCATTTTTAAAAAATACACACATACACACAACATACGCAAAAAAAAAAATATAGCGTAGTCTACAGTTGACCCTTTCGCTAATATACAATTATGGCTTGCTCAGGTTACACCGTGCGCGCACACACACACACACACACACATAAGCTACTATTAATGATATATTGGATTGTTATTATTGACACAGACTGTAGTGAGCCAAATTGCAATGTTGCCAAGATAGTACCTAGCCAGTCCACACGTAAGCAAATTAGCCTACTTAGAATGGTAACAGATGATACATTGCCGTCAACTAATGACTGTTTATCATACTATCAGTTAATAATTACCCAATTTATCCATAATCTTTAAAGTCTCTCTATCAAACTGTCGGATAACAAATGGAGAATACTTACTTGTTACCTGTCCACTCGTCTGCATGTTTGAGCTGCAACTTGCGCTGTGCCTTGCCGAAGCCACTGACAGCTGCCTGTGCCAATGCGGGACTCATGAACGACATGTGAACTGCGGAGTTATAAAGTTATGGGGTGCGATGGCTGTCTGAAGGGACAAGATGTATGCATGAAAACTCATCCCTTTCCATTAATTGTAACATTAGAACATATTAGCCACAATTCTATGTTTAAAATATTGTTTGTTTTTGTTGGTCATGTTAGTTGGGTGGGCACATACCCACCCTGAGTCAATTGGCACAACGCTACTGACACTGATTAAATTGCAGATTTACACAAATAAATATGTATTTCAGGTTTCAGCTTTCCTTATAATACAGGAAACATCTAATAAACATGATTTGGAGCTCAGATTTTTTTGTCATATACATATTTAATATGGCCAGAACAAATGATAAACTTTTGTGTATCAGTAAAATGTACAGTTTTCCGGTCTATGCACAAATTATTCCAATTTTGACAATGTTCCCCCACTTGGATTTTCATGGAGTTTTCATGAGCTGAATACAACAAAAATAATTTCTGTTGCAATTAGTCCTCGGTTGGGTGAAATTTTCTCACAGATTGCCTAGTCTATATTTAGTTTACACTAATGTCTTCCTGTTTATCATCTGAGTTTCTGGGTAGGAAAAGGGAGGGTAACATGACAAATATCAACAAAAGACTCTTGGAATCTTACAACGTGTGAAGCTCCACGATTCCCATTCTTAGCAGAATCTTAAGATGTGTGCACCTCTAGGAGTAAAACCATTGACTTGGACAGATGTTGTTAAATGTGAGTGAGTGTGCCAGACTTTAGTCGTCTAAAAGTCATCTAGTGTATGAGAGGCATAATCTACAAGTCTTTGGGCTGCGGGTGAAAAGCTGGAACACCCAGAGGAAGCCCACGTGGACCCGAGGAGAACATGCAGGCTCCACACGGAAAGGCTCCGGCTGGGATTCGGACCTGGGACCTTCATGATGAAGGGTTACTGTGCTACCCGCTGCCCCACCACGCCCAAGGTTCCATCTGGTCTGGAGTCAATGACGCTGTCCTCCTCCCAAAATTACGCACCGCAGACACTCAGACACTTTGATTCATGATGACTGGCTGTTGTAGATTAACTTGATTTTATTTTCCTTCATACAAAATGTCCACTATCTTCAGGGAAGGTACTGGGACACAGGAGATTGATCTGGAAAAGAGGATCTGAAAGCAGCCCCTGTTCTTATCAGGGGAGACTGCAGCACCAAGGATCAGGAAGAATGGAGAGAACCAGAGGAGGAGAGAGCCAGCTACTTCAGATCTGGAGCCATTTTCATAAAACAGATCTGGACTACACAAGGAGAGATAATAACACCCAACCACAAAAAATATGAAAAAAGCTAACAAAAAAATCATTTGTTATTTAAAAAGGACATACATACAACACTAATGCTACAGGAAATCTAATGAAGGGAAGGAAAGATGAATTGTGATCTAATAAAATCTACAGAAATTTTCCAATTAAACAGTAAAAGTATAATTATTATGCCAGTCCTCACACATATATAAAATGAGTTTTTTAAACGATACAGAGAAACTCTCATTTTACTCAGTATTATATACCTAATATTACCATATATACGGCTCTTGTACTTTTCGAAAAGTAGGAAGTAAATCGGCTGGATTCACAGTTTCCGCAACGATGTAGATTGATGACACACTTGCTCAGAGGAAGCGGACACGTGCTCACAAGTTTAGGTGAGTTGTAATTATTACAAATTTATATGTGTAGTTATTGTTTCTTTTTTCACTTTAATAAGTGAGCTAGCAACAGCATCCACATCCTCTGTTGCAGTATTTTTTAAACTATGCATCAGGACCTGAAGTGGATGGCAGAAGGGTTTGTGATGCATCTTGGTATGAGTCAGGGGGCTATGCTAGCATGTGTGTTTGATGGGTCCCTCAAACTACCATGTATCCCTAATGTGGGTCCCAATATTAATTACGTATTTATAATTTGGGTCCCAATATTAAAGAGGTATTTTAATTTGGATCCAATATAAAAAGCTTAAGTTGGTATTTCATGTTCTGTATGTGGAAAGAATCGGAGGCCAACTCCATGAAGCAAATATGCTAATTGCTTTGTCTACTTTGGTTAGGCCTCTATTGTCTGTTTATGCCATTATTAATAAGATTCTTTCCATGGCAATTCATTTTTTAATGTATTTCCTTTTTCACTTTCATATGTGAGTGAACAACATTATCAACATCCTCTATTGCAGTGTATTTTAAAATACGCATCATAACTAAGAATAGCTGGCTTTTGAGGATGGTGCCGGAATCAGTCGGCAGTCTGCTAGGCTATTGTAGCGTAAGTTCATGTGATTCTTTACGATCATAGCTAAATGTTTTATTAGCAACTCCAAATAAAGAACCCAAACTTTTTTTGTGTGTCCAGTTTCAAGTATTTTGATTACACCAGGCTATGTATACATTGTGTGTGATAAGACAGCTTTTACATGTAATATAAATAAGAGCAAACATATTTTAAAAACTTAAACTTAATTGTCAGATGAACAAAACAAAATTAATGCCACAACATATGACTGTGCTGAGAGACAGCTTTGTGCTTTCACAAGACTAATTAAGTGTAAATTGTTTCTTGCAGAACAGGAAAATGCTGGTTTGGTGCTGGTTTCTCTTGCAATTTTTTTTTCATCTCATCGGTAATGTTTGCTTTTTATCTTTAAGCACAATTCAGAGTGACTGGAATTATATGGATACCACATATGCACATTTGTCTATTTCAGTCAGATTAAATATTCACTTAAATATTCAGTTAATAATAGGATTCAGACTAATAGAGAGTTGATGTTTGACTACACAAGATCAGGTGGTCCAGCAGTATGTCTCCCCCAAAGTAAAAATGAATCATAAGCCTATGCTATTGATTCTATTATTTCCATTTACACCATAACATCTGATATAATTGTGTTATACAGTCACCTCTAAAATGGCGGGCACCCTTCATAATAAAAAGGAACAAGAAAGGCTGTGTAAAATAATACAGGTTGCATGTGAGCTGCATTTTATGCTCAAAAACATGAGAGACAAAATCTTTCATTCAAATAAAATGGCTGAGAAAACATTTTTGTAACAATGTGTGTGTGTGTGTGTACACACATATTTTTCCTCTATTTCAGGAGCAACACCTGAGATCTGTAAAAAGCAATCGCCGTGCAATGCTCCTGAATGTTTCAAAATGAGGGGGTCACCAGAACCAGCTTGCACCTCCACCAATCAAACACATCTCTGCAGAATTGACGGCAGCTACATTGAGTATAATTGTGATGCCGATTTAAGCTGCAAATGTAACGGACGTCCATTTGAACTGGCAGGTGAGATATCAATCTGATACCAGCCATGCTTTCCCATTCTGTTGGGCTTAGAGGCTGTATCATTTCTGTTCTTTTTACTGGAACTCATCTGTTAAGGGATGCTGGTAATGAAAACATTTCTTAGTGGCAAATGTGCCTTTATTGTTCTTTCGTTTTGGTTGGGATTCTATTAAAATTTGTCCTTAACTTTGTGGAACAATTTAAAGAAAGTTTATTTTTATTTTTATTTTTTGGCTAGTTCAGCAATCAAAAGAAACTTCCCAATATGAGTTTATGAAGAAAAGGTATACATTCTTGCATTTACTTGGCAGTCATTGGCCATTAAGAACAACTGCAATTGAATCCCAGCCTTTGTTTGTTTTTTCTCTCACAATGACCAAAATTAGCTTCATACACAGCCCAGATTCCCCTCAGAAATGGCACATATTTCCAATATTCCAAATATGATATCCTGTTTTTTTTTTTCTTTTTTCCCAGACTTACCCAAATGCCTTGTAAAAGAAACGAGTAAGTGAAGATAATATACAATCACCAAAATGATACACAGATCCACTGCACACATCCACACAATAGCATAAAATAATATGCAACACTTTTGCTATTATACTAATTTAAGACAAAATGTTTCAACACTTCATTTCTGTTTTATGTATAAAATAAATTACCACAGAGTCATTTTCCTAATGCTGCATTTTTAACAAAAACTATTCTACAACTGGCACATTCCTTAGGCAACATATGAACAAAAGTTTAATTCATAACGTGGAACTGAAAAGATGAAACACCTAGACCCACCATGGCTTAACTTTTCATTTACTCTGTATATTCACTACTAGATGTACTCCAGTGAATGGTAGATATACACACTTCTCACATGCAATGCACCCCCCCCCCCCCCCAACCCAAACCAAACACACACACACACACACACACCAACTCCAGGAAGGAGTTCAGGGCCTCATTGTTCACTTGGGATTCCGGAATCCTCTGATTGGCCAAAGGTCTCCCAGCATCAGCTGCTCCAGTCGCTTAGGCTGTGTCCCACATGACTCACTTGTTCCCCTATGTAGTGGAAAATACGTAGTACACTAGATAGGGAGTGAGCGGCAGGACAGCACTATATAGGGAATAGGGAGTCATTTTGGACGCAGCCTTAGTGTTCCAGCGCAGTATCTCAGTGAGTGGACTGCATGAGGACGTGGATGCTGGTTTTTGCTTCTGACAGAGGAGCTTGCAGGGGTGAGGCAGGCCACTAAATTTTAATTAATCACACCAAACTTGGGTGAAAAATACAGAAAAAGAAAAATGTGATTTTCTCTTTACAGTAACAGATTGCAATAAATCATATGTATGTGTTTAGGTGACAGCCCTCTGTCTCCTGTTTAAAAATATGTGGATGTGTCATTGTTTGGTTCAATATTTCACAGGACAACCAACAACACCAGAAGTGGCAAAGGGGAACAACAGCCCCAGGATCAAATCATTTGGTGAACATTTAGATTTTTAATGCATTTGTTGCCTTGCAGCAAGAGGTGTCTCTGTACACATCTCATGACTAACTATTGTGTTTTCAGGTCTGCTGGTGCTCCTGGTGCTGCCTTTTGTTACACAGGTAAGTAAACTGAAAACTCAATTCTGTGTTGCAGTGGAACCAAATTGGCAAGTGTCAATGACAGAGCTTTTTTTAATTCTTTTTTTTAAACATTTATACAAAACATTGTGTCAAGTACAATAGTGTATGTAACAAGCAAAGAAAAGGGAAAAGTACAGTAAAAACAAAATTATTTAAAAATTAATTTAAAATGAAACAATACAGCGTGCATTTTTCTCACATTGCAGATTAAGTTTGGCAGACAGTGTTTGAAAAATAATGGCATTCCATACAATAGAAATATAGTGATTGTTACATCCTCTTGTTTTCTGGAGTCTCTACATGAATGTGTCTGGGTTCTGCAGGGGAACCTGATTTTGGATCTGATGACCTGGTTGCTGATTACACTCATCTGAGTTAACCTGGTCGCCGGGTGGATAAAGCTGGAAGACTGCAAACCTGAACTACTTTTGGCTCTCCCTATTGCTTCTTCAGCTGGCTTGCTTGTAGTTTTAGAATTTTAAGCTGCTTTGTTTTGCATTAGTG
This sequence comes from Anguilla anguilla, assembly GCF_013347855.1. NCBI lineage: Eukaryota > Metazoa > Chordata > Actinopteri > Anguilliformes > Anguillidae > Anguilla > Anguilla anguilla. The sequence continues at coordinate 80,816,366 of NC_049201.1, read as the reverse complement.
TATCTTTTTAGTCAATAAATAAATAGCATCAGCACCTGTTGCAATCCCATGTTTTTTTAAAAGCCTTAAAAAGCCATATGCCAATCTAAAAAAATTACATCCCATATCAAGAGATAAAGTCTATTTAAAAACACAAATCATTTAAAACTTTATGGGCATTCAGTCCAGCCGTAGTAGTATATCAGGTAAAGTTCTAGAAGGATCTAGAAGATTTACATAGTCTGCTGGACCCCTGCATGTTTTTAATCTTGGATCTTGGACAGTAGTTAGTTTTGAGACTAAAAAGTTCACCTGCACTGCCAGGGAGGTATGATTCTCACCCTTCTTCATCGCAACGTTGCTGAAGCTCTGCAGAGCTGGTGGGGGATTGCTGATGGACAGCAGGTTTCAGAGTCAGGACCTGGACCCTCACTTCTGAACTGTGCTTTGTGTCACTGTGCAGCTGAAAGGGAGGTTACACCTACCTTCACTGGGACACTGGTCATTTTTACTCCCACAGCAACAAAGTCAGCAAAAATACTGAGATTACTATCACTGTAATGTCAATGAGCCACAGGCCTTGAGCTGAACATGTAGAAACGAATAAATAACAGATCAACAACATTCATTTTCCAACCCATTATCAGCATCACTGAACCGACACTCCTGTATAACTGCACGTGCAGTATATGAGTGAAGCTGCAGCAGGTCTTTAGTCCTGATTCTTACAGACATTCTCACCTGAGCTCTTTGCTGCTTTGTGGTAGACGTCAGTTTGTTTCTCTCCAGTGTCGGGGTTGGTGTAGCACAGGTGGAGACTGCGTGACTTCCAGCCCGATGCTGGCTAAAGGACAGTGCTGATGCTGTACAGTTCATCCTCTCCCTGGGTGATGTTAGTCTGACTGCGCTCAGTCACAGTCAAATCATTCTCATTGGTCCAGACGGCGGACGGCTGGGGGAACCATCCAGAGGAGTTGAAGTGCAGACATTTTCCTTCCAGGGACATACTGCCTAATTTAGAAGGCTTTGCTGGTGAGGATTAAGAACCAGAGAAAAATACAAGTTACATCCAAGCTGTATAAAGCAACAATGTCAGATGACTGACAATGCAGTCCATTCATTTCTGGAATTAGTTAATTTAGTATTTGTCGATTAATTAATTCGTTTTTCATAACTGGGCAGCTGCACCACTGCTCTTGAACACTGTTTGAGATAATCACACTGTGCAATATACTGTCCTAAGCGGGGTACTATACATAATTTTAGTGAAATGATGAAACACCAGTGAATGGATCATGACCGTAAACATGACCATGTCTGTTGGTAGTAAAACAGCTGCCCAGGATCATATGGAAAAGAATAAACTTATTAACCCAGCAATGAATTGGACCGGTTGGTGTTGTTTGAAATGAGAGTAAACATATAGGCTGGGTGTGTCGTGTTTTTTCTGGTTAAACTTTCATTAGCATTTTGATGCTTGGTGGTGCAGTCAGACTTTGACATCACTCAATGATGTCTGGCTATTGTAGATTGTTTGTTTTTTGTTTTTATTTTCCTTCATACACAATGCGCACTATCTTCAGTGAAGGTACTGGGACACAGGAGATTGATCTGGAAAAGAGGGTCTGGGATTCAGACCTGGGACCTTCATGAGGGAGGGTTACTGTGCTACCTGCTGCCCTGCATCAGTAACGTTTGATTACTCGGGAGGACAACACATACTTTGACAAGTACGCGAACATTACGATTCCCGCTGAGTCCCACTAGTTTTAATTATTTTCATTATTATTTTGATTTAATTATTTTTAATTATGTTTCACTCTGTGAAACAGAGTGAAACATAATTAAAGAAAATATAAAATGTCCTGAGGAGTTTTAGCGAGAACAGGAGCAAAAGAAATGCTGTGTAATGCTCAGCTTTGCCATGCGAAGAACCATCGCCACGTGTTTGAGCTTTTCTCGCCACCATCTGAATTAAGGGACTTGAACACAAAAAAAAACTTCATAGAAGGGGCACATTGTTGATAAAACAAAAACAAAATAATGTGCCCCTTCTATGAAGTTTTCTTTTGTGTTCAAGTCCCTTAATTCAGATGGTGGCGAGAAAAGCTCAAACACGTGGCGATGGTTCTTCGCATGGCAAAGCTGAGCATTACACAGCATTTTTTTTGCTCCTGTTGTCGCTAAAACTCCTCAGGACATTTTATATGTTCTATAGCTTCCAGTACACATGTCTATACCAATATATCATGCCTATAATTAGAGTGTCTTTTTTTGTCCAAAGTGTATGTTGTGGTATCTAACTGAAATGCCCTTGGTTCAGATTTCAACATGACCCCACTGAAAATTCTTGCTGCTGCAGTTCCTCGAATTATTGATACATGTCGTATCATGTGGGCCATTCAAAATCAGAGGTAAGCAACTCCACTCAAACAGGGCTGGTATCTATACACGTTTTCATTATCACCAGTTACACTGGCCAAATTAATCGACTTGTGATTGGGGTGTTGGGGGGGGGGGGGTGTAGTTGTGAATGATGTTATTGAAATCAATTACATAAAAATATGGAGTAGTTTTCTTCACTGAACAAATTAAATACTGTGTTGAGTCAATAGGCTCCTAATTAGGTTGTTAATTAGTTGATCAGGCACAGGGAGCCACAGCTGGATCAGACAGACCCACAGAGACAGCCCCTGGCACAGGCCCATAACGACAGGAATGACGCCTCAGTACAGCGCTTCCCCTGGTACACAAAGAAGGAGATGGTGTTAATAATGAGCAGGCGGATGGGGAGGGGGAGGGGGATAATGCTGATAGAGGTGGCAATGGCAATGGTGATGGGAAGGGGGAGGGATTAATTTTATGAGTTTGTTAGGATTTTGCCCCCATTAAATTTTTAATAAATGAAATGATTGACGTCATTTTTTTTTGCTTTTATGACTTTTCCTACACATTTTGTACGCATTGGTGTTCTTTGGGGTCAATTTGACCCCAGGTTGTTTTAACTGTATAAAACATAAATATCAGCATTTTACACACATTTGTTTTGGTTGTTTTGGATGATATTGAGGTCACTATAACATGAAATTTTATAATCTTCAAAAAACTTCCCACGGCTTTAGGGCCCCAAAACGACATGAATAACGCCTCAGTACGGCGCTCCCCCTGGTCCATGGGGATGAAGAAGGGGATGGGCATAGGGATGAAGATGGGGATGTGCATGGGGATGGGCATGAGGATGGGGGGGGGGGGGGGGGGGGAGGGGGATAGGGATTGTGATGTGGGTGCGGATGGGGATGGGCATGGGGGTGGGGATAGTGATGGGAAGGGGAAGGGATTAATCTTGTCATGCTTTAAATGCTGTGATACATTGCATTGGATATTGTTTGACAATAATCTATGTTTAAATGCATCTGTCCCTATCAAATAAGCATTAAATAAATAAATAAGTACTTGCAAAGTGTACTCAACTTTATTTTCTAATGCTAACAGCAGCGGTTTCAAGACTGCTTTAATTTTCCAGTTCATGTTGTATATGTGTGGTTTATGTATTTTTTTCAACAATTAATGTTTCTCAAAAAAATTACTGGTTTCATAGTTCCATAGTCGATAAAACATTATTTTAAAAACATTTTGGTAATGTATGACGTAATTCTAATCATTATCATCTGTTTTGAAACCTCTTAAATTTTCCAGTGTGACTTGCTATCTGTGTGATCAATTTCTCTTTATGGCATGCTGTGCTTCATTTTGCTCACGATTTATAGTATACCTTTCTCAGACTGCCAGACAGCACAGCTACATAAGGCCAGTGTCAGGCTCTGTCTGTGAGAGATAGTCGCTACGTATACACAGAGGTAGTTTGCAAAGTGTACCACACTTTGCTGTGCTGCTTAGAAATCAAAAGGAGTTGTATCAAAAGTATCTAAGAAAATATATGTAAAGGAGGGTTGCAGGAGACTGGGCTGGATCAAGGAATGGTAGCTGTCCCAATGGGGTTTCGATCAGGACACAGGAGTCAGGAATCTTTGGTTTTCTGTTTATTGAACTTCCAGATAGATAGGTAAATTCTCTAGGCACACACAGGTGTAGGTGTGTGGGTGTGTGTGTGTATGCATGATATGAAAAGGAACGGGAAGAAGAATCATGCAATATACAATTATCACAATTCAACAACAACTATAACAATAACTATAAAATAAAAAGTATCATAATGATCCAAATAATAATCATTAACTGTTCGAAATAATCATTAAAATAGGAAATTAGGATGAAGGTGAAATATCTCTGAATATGAAAAATCAACACAATACGATCAACATTAATGGGGTACGATAAATAATCTTGCAGAAAATGGCTGACTGAAATTCTACCATAGCACAATAGCGCCCTCTTGTAGCGAGAGGTGCGCAGGAAGATAGAAAATGGCGACGCTCATATGACAACATGTGCTCAGGAATTACTAGCATGATAAAAGGAATGATATGCAGCTATATAGGTACTTGTAGCATTAAGCGCTACATCATAATTATCAAACTAAACAGGTGGTAATTAACAGGCATAGCTGAAAATGATGTGGGTTTGTAAGGAGGGCTAATGGCCACAAACTGGCCAGGCTATGCTATCCAGAGCCAACATATATCTCACCACAGACAGCGTGGCCCACAGTAATCTGCCATCTTCCTCATAACACACAAAAAGGGGCAAAGAAATACATTTCACAAAGAAAAATACTGATTTCAGGAGTAAAACTTCAGAATTTTGCTTTTGGAACAAGAAGGTAAAGTATTGCAATGTATTGCTCTTTCTATGCATGAGCAAACAATCTGTTTTTATTTGATACTTGACATGATGTTTTGTTTGACACCTTTGACCCAAATCAGAAAAGAAAAAAACATCATCCTCACCCACAAGCTTTATCTCAATCAGAAGACACAATCAATCACCCAAATAAATCAGCAGCATCAGTACTTCCTCTAAATTAAAGTAACTTCATGATTTATCAACCCAAATATTCTCACAGTTTTCTTTAAAACTGAATTGTATGTGGCATGTAGGTTATTTCTGTTATATTACAAGGACAGCATCAGCACTGTCCTTGTTATTTCTATTTATTTTGGAAATAGGGAAAGAGATGTTTCTTTTCTATGTTGTATTTTTGTATATTTTTGCCAAAAGATAGAGGAATTACTATTTGAGTATAAACACTATATATCTTGTATATGTTTTGATAAATTGAAATTCATACAAGGAGTATTATGTGTATTTTTTAACTGATGCTTATTACAGGCTAATTTTAATAACGACAACTTATTTCCATTATAGTGCTTACATTTAATTGAAAATGGATGATAATACTTATAAGCTTTGTTTTGCCTTTTTAGTTGTTGTTAGTGTTCACTTTCTTGAAGTGAAATTTGTTGTTGTTCCAGTTGTATTTTGTAAACAAAATCGAATCCAAGCTATGTTTGGGAAATGGCATGTAGGCAAGGTTTTTTCAACAATGGAAAAGGCCTTGGCCCCCAAATTTAAACAATCAATTAAAACACTACTGAACATGATCTGGAGTTTCAAGGAATTTGTGCTTTCACACATATTGGAGATAACAATGTAATAACTCAAAAGATTTCTGAAAAAATCTGAACCTTGTTGATATGTACACATGCAGTATAATGTGTTGACCAATTCAATGGCACATCGCTGAACAAGGATCATCCATTTGCCTAATACATGATTTCTAGATTCCTCTGTCCTCACGTCCTTGCCTTGGATCTTTTCCTTGCGTCCTCCAATAGGTGGAGCAAAAGGATGCAAGGAGGTAAAAATATGCGATTGGAATGAGCCCTAAGTTCCTGCTGGAAGTGAAGCCTGACAAGCCGCTGGCCTGGTAAGAGCACTTCTTTAATTGGTAATTGGGAGCACGCGTGTGCATGTAGACTGGGGTAAATTGGTTTCCTCCGCTTCGCCAGCGAATGAGCTCACACAGCCGCCGCTTGTTTCCTCGGACGCAGGGAGAGTGATTAGAGAGCGGGGATTGTGGCAGTTTGGGGTCAGGTAGCCAGGAAGGAACAGGCTCTGTGTAGACTTTTTAACCTGGGGATTTTCTTTTTCTTTTTACTTTAGTTATTGCAGCTGGTTTTTCGTTGAGGATTTTGGATTAGCTTTTTTGACTTTCGTCTTTTTTTTTTTGTTACTTTCTTTCAGGAGAAATCCCGTGAGGGGGGATTTCTTTTTAGGTGTGTGTTTGAATGATGCCGTCACACTCACGCACCGCGGCATGCTCCCTTTATTTTGATCCTGGACGCCCCGTTTCTCACTCAGTATGTTCCCCTCTTTTACTCGATTTTGGTTGTCTCAACTGCCGGAAAGCCTCTGACATTTTCAGCACATTTTTCCATTTAGTCAAGTTGTGCAGATTAAATATGCACAATATTCAAATTCATACAAGCTTGATGTTTCACTGAAGCAAATCAGATATCTTGCTCAAGATCTAGAGTATAGCAGCAATGCCCCAAGCAGGGTATCAGATCCACAGCCATTGGGTTACCAGCCCAGACGTACGGAAGGTGTTGTGTCACGCAAGTTTTGAACAGTCTACTACTAAGTAAACAGGTCTAATCCACTTCCTTTCTTTCATACTCCTCTTTTTTGCTCAGCATGTGCGGGAATAGCCTGGGTTCGGAGGGGGTCCGAGAGCTGTGGCTCGCCCTGGAGGAGAACTCCACAGTGGAGGAGCTGTACCTGGACATCACTGGCATCACCGAGAGAGGAACCGAGAACATGGTCAACTGCCTGAGCAAGAACTCCGCCCTGAAGACCCTCACGTAAGACTAAAGAGAGAGAGAGAGAGAGAGAGAGAGAGAGAGAGAGAAAGAGAGAGAGGGAGCGAGGGAGGGAGAGAGAGAGGGGGAGGGGAAGAGAGAGTGTGTGTGTGAGAGAGAGAGAGATAGAGCAATGGACACTGTAAAACCAGTCACACAGTCCACACAGCTACCAGACAGACCAAGGGCCAAGACTTCCAATAAGTCTTGATTAAGATTATACAACAGTTTTTTAAAAACCACACACTTTTTGTATTATATGAGTGCCTTCTGTTATGTTTTTCAGTTCCTACAGTCTTTCTAAACATGGGTTTATTGAGTTTATTGGCCGAGTGTTGTAGTTTACCTCTACTGCCCTCAAGTGGGAAATATCAGCCAGTACACCTTGAATTTGAGAAAAAGGGGAGTTCACATGAACATTATAATATAATATAATATCAAACTTTATTTATACAGCTCTAACCAAAGGCCAGTTACAAAGTGATTCGCACAAAGTTCAGAAAAATATGAGTGCTAATTTCATGCATGAAATTCAAGTCAGGTCAAAGTGAACAACAATTACAACAACAAACTAATAAAAAATTTATTTAAAAAGTGGTTTGAAAGTGTATGGCAGGAAAAAGTCTCAACCATTCAATCATCATTGTATTTATTGTAAATATAACTTATTATTATTCAGACATTTGCTCCGTAAGTTGTGTGATTACTAAAACTGACTGAGAAATATGGTGCCGAAATTAATACAGATGATAAGCTGCTGTTTTCTGCAGTGAGGTGTAGTACACTGTATCTTTTTTTAATCGGTGAGAAAAGGGAGTCTGTCAAAGAACCCTTTTCCTAATGATTTGCATTAGTTTAGCATGTAGGGCACAGATTGAGCACTGCTGCTACCTGATGCAAAAGCAAATTACATGCAAAATAACATCCCCACCAACAGGGAAACTGAAGGGCACAGAGGACACGGTCCTGACTAAAACACCTGTAAACACAGACAGTTTTACAGTGTTTTGCAGTGTTTTACAGCGTAGGGATGCTGTCGGTTCACAGCTTGGTGGGGAACGAGATCGGCGAGGCTGGGAAGGACAGGCTGAGGGAGCTGAGGCGTCTCAGGCCGGGGCTCCGCGTCATCGGGAACTTTGTGGACGACCTGGGCCTGCTGCAGGCCTACCTGGACTGGGTGGAGGAGCTCCGGGCCGACCGGGACCAGATGGACTCCGTGAGGAACGTCGACGCGCTGCAGTCCGTGCTGAAGGGTCTGAGAGTGGCGGGGGCGCACGGGGAGGGGCAGAATGCACAGAAAGCCAAGGAACTGGAGACCAAGATCCTCCAGCTCCTGGAGACCCCCACTTAGCTTACAGCAGACTTGTGATAAATACACACATACACACACACACACACACACACCTACACACACAGACACACTTACACACACACGTACACACACACACACACTTACACACACACTTACACACACACCTACACACACACACGCACGCACGCACGCACGCACGCACGCACGCACGCACACATGCACACATGCACACACGCCTACACACACACACACACACACACACACACACTGCTATGTCCCCCATCTGGTGGCCATGTTTGGAACTACATAAATGGCCACCATCTAAAAAACTACAATCCCCTGGAGTCTGTGTGCAGGTCAGCACACCTGAGCATAGACATGCATATTTAACTAGACTGGTGGCATGCCTTAAGCTTGTGATGTCCCTGAAGTAAGCCCGTACTGCGCTTGTTGAGGGCAGGACATTGGAGCTCCCAATAAAGTGAATGGGGAATATTAGACTTTTGAAGTCAAAATAAAACATTCTTGATGGTATTCATATGGTACGTTTCATATGGAAAGCAGATTGAAAAATATGCATTATGTAACAAAATACGCACATTTTAATAAATATTTTCCGAAGACTTCTGGACCGAAACAGCCATTGTACCACAAACTGCTGCACATAATGAAATGTATGATCACAAAAATGGACCGATGAGGTTTTCTTTGGTTGTTAAATCATCTTTACAAGCTCTTTACAATTGATGCCTCTCATTCGTCAGAGCAGTTAGGGGTTAGGTGTCTTGCTCAAGGACACGTCGACACGCCCAGGGCAGGGTTTGAACCAGCAACCCTCCGATTGCCAGACAATCAGTCTTACCTCCTGCGCTATGTTGCCCCATAGCAAAGACAGCAAAGACAGCAGCCACACAAACCACGTAACAGGCAGACAGGGTGGATAGGGTCGTCACACCCCTCCCCCCATAAGACGGGGGTCCCACACGATCTCCGTCGTCACAACAAAAAATTAAAAATTAATAACCAGAGAGAAAAAAAAGCAGACACAAACTGAATATTACAACTTACCCCCCCTCCCCCCATACAAACCTGCCAATCCACAAGCCATCCCCACAGCAACCACTCAACTAGCTAATCCAAAACTGGAGCACACGATGGTGCATCCACAACCACGCTGTCACAGCCTTTAATATGTCGGACGTCTAGATCATGAGACTGCAGGAACAGTGACCACCTAATCAACCTGATCAGGATGTGCTTAAATTTGCATGTGATTTGCATGTCATTTTCATGTCATGTGCACCTGAACCTCTGCTTGAAATCCAGTCATCTGGACAATATGGAGCATTTTGGAAGATCATCAAACATTTCAAGGTTTCTTTATTAGTGCCCAAGGATAATTTTTATTCAGCGCTCAAGAGTTTAAAATACAAACAGGCAAGTATCTTTTCAGCTGTTTTTACACAGATTGGCATTGTGCACACAAGTGCGGCAGTGGCCAAAAGCCGTTGCTGCTGCTGCTCCTGCTCCATTGCCTATTTAGTTTACACAGTACCGTCTACCTATTTTTCATCTCTGAGTTTTCGACAGGAAGTGGAGGGCTAACATGAAAAATATCATAAAAAGAATCCTGTTGGAATCTTACAATGTGTGAAGCTGCATAATTCCCAGTCTGTGCACCTCTAGGAGTAAAAACCATTGACTTGGACAGATTGTTGTCAAATGTGAGTGAGTGTGTCAGACTTTAGTCGTCTTAAAGTCATCTAGTGCATGGGAGGCATAATCTACAAGTCTTTGGACTGCGGGTGAAAGCTGGAACACCCAGAGGAAGCCCACATGGACCCGAGGAGAACATGCAGGCTCCACACGGAAAGGCTCCGGCTGGGATTCGGACCTGGGACCTTTGTGACGCCCCACTGCCCCGCCACGTCTGACGTTCCTTTTGGTCTGGAGCCAATGATGCTGTCCTCCTTCCAAAATAACACACCGCAAAGGATGAAGCCTGAACTCATGCTGGAGTACAGGTCCGAAAAAAAAACACTTTCACTTTTTGGCTAGCTCCAGATTTCTGAATCCCTGAAATTTGTTGTTCGTTCGAAACAAAGATCTAAGATTCACAGGAAAGTGTGCTTCCGTTGCGATGTACAACGCATGCGCTCACAAGGGAAGCTTCGAGAACAGAGGAAGGTTTGAGAAACATGCATGGGAGTGTACGCATGCGCTCACCCACAATAAGTAGCACACGCGTGAAGCACGGCCATTTTACTCATGCTACATCTTAGCATTGGTGAGTCTTGCAAATTTTTATTATTGTAAACATTTTACACTGTTTGACTTTCATGTGTGGCTAAGAAAATGTATCACCATCCTATATTAGTGATTCTTTAGTGATAGAGAATGAAAAAGAAATGCTGTGCAATGCCAATGCTCAGCTTTGCCATGCTAAGAACCATCGCCACGTGTTTGAGCTTCTCTCACCAGCATCTGAATTAAGGGACTTGAACACAAAAAAAAAACTTCATAGAAGGGGCACATTGTTGATAAAACAAAAACAAATTAATGTGCCCCTTCTATGAAGTTTTTTTTTTGTGTTCCAGTCCCTTAATTCAGATGGTGGCGAGAAAAGCTCAAACACGTGGCGATGGTTCTGAGCATGGCAAAGCTGAGCATTACACAACATTTCATTTGCTCCTGTTGTCGCTAAAACTCCTCAGGACATTTTATATTTTCTTTAGCTTCCAGTACACATGTCTATACCAATATATTATGCCTATAATTACACACAAACTGAAATCACAGTTAAAATAACAGGTACGTGTAGGTTTTTATGATTACAATGCTCTGCGCTTCACTACATTGCTAATTTGGCTTTCCTGTTTATGGGTCACAAAGTTTAGCAAAATAGGGAAGCCATACATTTGGCTTCTACAAGACAATAAATGCAACAAAAATCTCTTATTTAATTTCTGTGTTAAATTCCTTATTTTGCTCACGTGAAGGTGAGCAGCGCTAGTTGCACTTATCATAAAGCTGTTTGTGTAGTTATTATTTCTTATTTTACTTTTACTCATATTTGAGTGAACAACAGCATCGTCATCCTCTATTGCAGTGTTTTTTAAACTGTGCATCAGGACCCTGAATCGGTGGCTGGAGTGTTTGAGGTCAGTCTCCTAATGAGTCGGCAGTCAGCTAGGCTATGTTAGCCTGTGTGTCTGATGGGTCCCTTAAACTACTACATATTTATAATTCTGGTCCCAATATTACAGAAGTATTTATAATTTGGATCCCAGTATTAGAGAAGTATTTTTAATTTGGGTCCCGATATTTAAAAGCTTAAGTTGGTATTTCATGTTCCGTGTGTGGAAAGAATCGGAGGCCTGACTGGGAGGCTAATATGCTAATTGCTTTGTCTCCTACGGTTAGGCCGCAACTTTTTGTTTATACAGTTATTGATAAGATTCTGTCCACGGCACTTAATTTTTAAATGTAATTCCTCTTTCACTTCCATATGTGAATGAACAACATTATCAACATCCTCTATTGCAGTGTTTTTTAAGATTGTACGTTCATGTAATTCTTTACAATCAGGTAGGACAAAGTGTAGCACAGTGGGTAAGGAACTGGGCTTGTAACCGAAAGGTCGCAGGTTTGATTCCCGGGTAGGACACTTCCATTGTACCCTTGAGCAAGGTACTTAACCGAAATTGCTTCAGTATATATCCAGCTGTATAAATGGATGCAATGTAAAATGCTATGTAAAAGTTGTGTAAGTTGCTCTGGATTAGAGCGTCTCCTATATGCCTGTAATGTAAACTAATATAATGATCATAGCTAAATAATTTATTAGCGACTCCAAATAAAGAACCCAAACTTTTTTTTGTCCAGTTTCAAGTACTTTGATTACACCAGGCTATGTATACATTGTGTGCGATAAGATAGCCTGAGCTTTTATATGTAATATAAAAACAAGCAGAGACATTTACAGAACTTATACTTAAATGTATGATGAACAAAAGAAAATGAATGCCACAACATATGACTGTGCTGAAAGACAGCTTTGTACTTTCACAAGATTAATGAAGCGCAAATCTTCTCTTGCAGAAGATGATTTTTTACCTTCTCTTGCTGATTTCTTCTCATTACATAGGTAAGGTTTGATTTTTGCAATTCAGAGTGACTAGAATTATACTGAAACCTTATATTTGATATTTGTCCACTTCAGTCAAATTAAATATTTACTTCAATACTGAGTCCATTCTCTGATTCAGAGTAAAAGAGGCTTGCAACATGTTATGCTCAAAAACACAGGAAAGAACATATTTAATTCAAATAAAATTGTTGAGAAAACATTTTTTGGAACAGTAATGTATTAATAAATAATGTGTGTGTGTGTGTGTGTGTGTATACACAGCTTCAGGTGCAGAAGCTGTGTACTGTATAAAGGAATTGCCCTGCAATGTCACTGAGTGCTTTAAAATGAGGGACTCAGAAAACACCGTTTGCAGCTCCATCCAGAAAACAGAACACTGTAGTATCAGTGGACCCCTCATCAAGCTGAAATGTGAGGCACAATTACAATGCCTCTGCAATGAAGAAGGTCCGTTTGGACTGGATGGTAAGATACAAGCCTACAAGTCTGATGCTTGCTGTTCGTAAGAATGGGCTGAGAAGCCATTTAATTTAATTTCATTTCATTTCTATACTTGTTACTGGAACTCCTGTGTTAAGGACTGCTGGTAATGAAAACATTTCTTATTGGCAAATGTGTCTTTATTGTTTTTTTAATTTTTTATTTTTGGTTGGGATTCAATTAACTTCAATAAAATTCAATTAATTGTCCTTAATGGTTTTTTTTAACAATCAAAAGAAACTTGCCTGAGTTTATGAAGAAAAGGTATAATTAAAAAAATAATAATTGGCAGTTATTGGTCATTAAGAACAACTGTTCATTAAATCCCAGCCTTTGTTTGTTTTTTCTCTCACAATTAACAAAATTATCAGCCCAGATTCCCCTGAGAAATGGTACATATTCCCAATATTCTCAGTATAATGTCCTGTCTTTTTTCTCTTTCTCCCAGAGTTTCCTAAAATCCCTGTAAAAGATCAAAGTAGTAAGTGAAAGCAATTTACATTCACTGAAATGATACACACATCCATGCAATAGCATAAGAATACAAGCAACACATTTCCTATTCTGCAAATTTATGGCAAAATGTTTCAACACTTTATTTCTGTTTTGTGTATAAAACAAAATGCCACAGAGTCATTTCCATAATGTTGCATTTAAAATAAAATCCATTCTACAATTGGCACATTCCAACAGCTACATGAGAAAAAAAGTTCAATTCATGATGTGGCACTGAAAAAGAAGACACCTAGAACCACCAGGTCTGTGTTGACCTACAGCTGAAATGCCAAAGAACTTAACTGATCATATTCTAACTGTTGCAGGCATGTCAATGGAAAATGAGGTCCAGCCTGAGGAAACCAAGCACTATGAAGGTAATACATTCACATCTATACTTCACAAAGGGTGGACAATATAAAAAAGATGTGTGATTTGGTCTCGAACCTTTGTGCTGTATCAAAACTGCGGTGGGTATGCCAGTACGGAGGACTGGTACAAGAACCAGACAGTGCTTGTTAATTTTTCATAAATAGTGCTTAAATAAACAACAATCTTGACATTTTTCTCCTGTTATAACTGTAAACAGATGAATTTAATAGATGTGCTTTTTTATTGCAGACTACGGGGGGTAGGGGGCAGTGAGAATTGTGCAGAAATCTGGTGACAGAGTGATGCACTGGTTGCCTGCTTTAGAATATCAGGAGATGAACATTTAGTCAAGGGGAAGAGTCATGTGCAACAGAGCAAAGCAGTTGCTCTTATGCAGAGCAGCATACAGTAACCAAAAGTGCAGATCTTTTTGCTGGGAAAGGTCAACAGTATGTATGCCCACAATGTCTCTGCCACTGTACTCAACTGAAGTGAGACACTATCAATAGACTGCAGCAGGTTCAATGTTTTACAGATGACCTATCCACACCTGAAGTGCCAGAGAGGAACAACACCAACAGGACCGAGTCATCTGGTAAATCTTTGGATTTTTTGTGATTTTTTTGCATCAAGCCACCTGTTTGGTTTCTACCAGACAATAAATGCAAAAAAGTTCCCTTGTTTTATTTCTGTGTTCAATTTTGGGATAAGTATTAATGACACATTATCTTTGTCTGTTAAAGATGAAATTTAAGTATAGCACAATCGCATGACCAGGCTTACAATGTAAAAAAAAACCAATAAAATAAGCAACTGCAGCTCCCAATGCGGGAAAGATAGAGACCACCAGAGCTACTACCTTCCCTGGTCTCAGTGAGGAGGTAGATTTTCCCCTTTTTTGTAAATGGTAGTTTTTTTGTTAAACAGCGCTATTAATTTGTCCCCTGTGATTGAGTGCATAAATGTTTTTTTTTTTTTATTTTTTTTTTTGTCCAATGTGGTATTTGACTGAAATGCCCTTGGTTCAGGTTCCAGCATGACCCCACTGCAGATTGCTGCTGCTGTTGCTGTTCCTGCTGCTGTTGTTGTTGGTGCCGGTGCCATTGCACGCTACGTCTGGAAGGCCTGTCCAAAGCAGGGGTAAGCAATTCCATTTCTGCAGGGCTGGTATCTATACAGGTTTTCATTATCACCAGCTACACTGGCCAAATATATTGACTTGTTTGGGGGGGTTGGGGGGGTTGGGGGGGTGGGAGCAGATGTGTGGATGCGAATGGTGTTTACATCATCTAACCCCATGGTTCTCAATCTTTACCCTGTATATACTTGTTTATGTTCCAACCTCAAATGCAATTACAGAATTTTATCCTGTTCATTTATAATTCTTGATTAGGGGCTTTTCAGGTTTAGATGGATTACTGTATTTATCCTCTTAAACCACATCATATCTCAAATAGCTATGCATGCCGTGTCCAATGTTCACATTGTGCTTATTGTGCTGTATTGCAAGCAGTTACATGAAAAGAAGTAGCGGTTTTCTTCACTGATCAAATTAAAAACTGTGTTGAATCAATAGGCTCTTAATTAGGTCCTTAATTCGTTGTTCAGGCACAGGGACGCAGAGCAGGAAGAGAGAGACCCACAGGGACAGCCCCTGGCACAGGACCAAAATATAATGAAGCTGGAAGACATGAATGGAGATGGGGAGGGGGAAGTGGTGTAAGATTTTTGTTTAATAAATCATGTAAAATTGACAGCCTTGGACTCCGTGGATGATTTCTGTAATGTACATCAAAACACCTACTCCCACACCTGTAGTGTATGGAAGAAAATAATGTTACCACAGAACACATCAAATGTAACAGATTTATCAGTATATATATATATATATCAGTCAATTTATCAATCAATATATTTGACTTTTTCAACAGTGAACTAAATATTTAATTTCATTTATTTGCCTTTAGTTTTATAATTTTGAAATCTCAAAAATTTAACTTCCCAAAATTCCAATTTTAAAAAACTAGACATTCATGTTCCATTTCATGTTTCATGTTCCATGAATAAAAATAAACTATTTAATTAATTTTTTTTTTTAAGTTGAATTTGTGGGCAGGCAGTACAGCCCTAATAGTATTTCAGGCAAAGTGTTGCACAGTTTAAGCCTGCAGTGAGATCTTTTGGGAAACTCAACAGGCTTTGTGGATCAATAGGATCTGCATTACCTGCTGGAACCCTGCATGTTTTCAGTCTTGGGTCTGGTGGTAGAGCCAGTTTTCAGTCTTTGCGTAAGTTTACCTGCACTGCCAGGGAGGTGCGGTTTTCAGCCTTGCTCAGGGACACTTTGACACGCCCAGGGCGGGGATTGAACCGGCAACCCTCCGACTGCCTGACAACCGCTCTTACCTCCTGAGCTAATATAATATAATATAATCAATATGCACACTTCATACTTACATACATATTTGCATACATACATACAGGCTTCCGTGTATGAGGTGTTAAGACAATCGGGTGGTCTAAGGACTCATGACTGAGCATAGCGTACCAGCCACAGAAAGTTGGACTCTGCCTTGATGTTTATGACTATGGCCTTCACTCCACACATCACAGAGATTTTGTCCATGTCATCCTGAACCACGCAGCCTGAGTTTCTGCATGCGTCCCCCTGTGCAATGTTGTAATTCAGGTCCGTGCGGTTTCTGTAGTCAGGATCCTCCTTCTGTTTCTGTCATTTCCAAAGGCGTATATAATGCTCTGAAGGCCACTTTCATTTCTCCACCAGTTCAGACAGATGCTCTCTGGTGCCACCATGTGTTCAAAAAAAGAAGTGATGGAGATAGCCTGTCTCTTGCTGGTAAGGACCGGTGACTTTTGGCTTGGGAATAACAATAGGAAGCTCTGTGTCAAAAAAAAGGTCAAAAAGTGTGTTCTCATAAATACTAATCTTGCAAGTGGCTAGTCAATGATGCTTATTATTTTTACTCTCACACAAAATAATTACCAATGTTAGGAGCAGCATAAGCTATTTCAAATTATCACTGATCAACTGTGTTCTAATTTATATTTCTGTTTCTGAGTTTCTGCTCACATGAAACTTCATCCTACAAAATGACAAGGTTTAAAAATGTCCATAATCGCCAAGTTGTATGCATTGCTACATTTTCCAAAATGCAAATTTACTATTTCAATTTAATTAATTATAATTGTATTATGCTTATTCAAAATTCATATTAAAACAAATCAAGAAAAAAATATGTCTTTATCCCAGACAACTTCATTATCTCTCGAAAATATTTCTAGACCCCACACTCCTGCCAGACTCTCTTCAGCGGCATCTGGGGACCTGGCACACCCCACCCTCACCACCCCCCACCCCCCACCCCAACAACCCCCACCCCCGAAGGGACACTGCCCATATTATGATGTAGACTGACAATTGGCTTCTTCAGATTGCACCATGGTTCCCCTGACTGACTATATTACCTTTCTTTTTCTCTTTCTTTCTTTAGATTTCCCTTTGAATCGTGGTATAGCTAGTGTGGTGCCAGGAAGGTAATTGAGGAGCTGTCCACTAGAGGGCAGCACTATGGCGCATTAGCTAACGACTGGGCCTAATTAAAAGGCCTGATTGTATGCTCTGGGGAGGTGGGATTTTTCGATTTTGTGTATGGTCTTGCAGTGGGTGTTTGCTTTCTCTTTGGGATTTTGTATTTTTGCTGGCTTCTTGAGGAAGTTTTGGTTGCCTGGTTGGTTAGTCTGTGGAATAAAGAACTACTCTCTGTAGGTAGTGAAACAACTGAAATGTATTTTCCTCAGCAATGTATTGTCAGTTGGAGTGGTTCACACGCTAAGTCAGTTACTTGAATTGAATAATCAGTTCCTTATTGGGTATGTCATGTGTTTTTCTGGTGAAACTCTCATTAGCATTAGATGCATGGTGGAGCAGTCAGACACTTGGTTCATGATGACTGGCTGTTGTAGATTAACTTGATTTTATTTTCCTTCATTTCAGAATGCCCACTATCTTCAGTGAAGGTACTGGGACACAGGAGATTGATCTGGAAAAGAGGATCTGAAAGCAGCCCCTGTTCTTATCAGGGGAGACTACAGCACCCAGGATCAGGAAGAATGGAGAGAACCAGGGGAGAGAGGAGAGAGCCAGCTGCTTTAGATCTGGAGCCATTTTCATTTAATATTAAATATTTTGGGAGATACCAGAGGAGAGACCCGCCTGTGTTAAATCCAAGGTTGTTTCAATCAGAGGTTCGAGGTTTCTTTATTCGTATCCAGGGGAAAATTTCTTTTTCAGACAGGAGATGCAGCATTCCACCGGTACAATGGACATCAGAGCAACACAAAACAGCAATACAACACAAAATTCAGCACAAGAAAATCGGTGAAAGTCATGAAAACACATCATTGGGAGAAACCTACCTGAGGAGAAAGCCACCCGCTCCAAATATGGAGCCATTTTCTCGAGAATTTTGGAAGATCATCAAACAAGGTTTCTTTACTAGTGCACAAGGATGAGAAAAAAATTATTCAGCGCTCAAGAGTTTAAAATACAAACAGGAAAGTGTCTTTTCTGCTGTTTTAGCACAGATTGGCATTGCACACACAGGTGTGGCAGTGGCCGAAAGCCGTTGCTGCTGGTGCTGCTCCATTGACTATATAGTTTACACAGTACCGTCTTCCTATTTTACTTCTCTATCTGAGTTTCCGACAGAAAGAGGAGGGCTAACATGAAAAATATCTCCAAAAAAATCGTGTTGGAATTTTACAATGTGTGAAGCTGCATGATTCCCAGTCTTTGCAGAATCTTAAGATGTGTGCACCTCTTGGAGTAAAACCCTTGACTTGGACAGATTGTTGTTAAATGTGAGTGAGTGTGTCAGACTTTAGTTGTCTTAAAGTCATCTAGTGTATGGGAGGCATAATCTACAAATCTTTGGACTGCGGGTGAAAGTTGGAGCACCCAGAGGAAGCCCACATGGACCCGAGGAGAACATGCAGGCTCCACACGGAAAGGCTCCAGCTGGGATTCGGACCTGGGACCTTTGTGACGCCCCACTGCCCCGCCACGTCTGACGTTCCATTTGGTCTGGAGTCAATGACGCTGTCCTCCTCCCAAAATTACACACCGCACAGGATGAAGCCTGAACACATGCTGGAGTACAGGTCTGAAAATTAAACTTAACACTTTCACTTTTTGGCTCGCTCCAGATTTCTGAATCCCAGAAATTTGGTGTTTGTTTGAAACAAAGATCTAAGATTCACCGGAATGTGTGCTTCCGTTGCGATGTACAACGCATGCGCTCACAAGGGAAGCTTCGAGAACAGAGGAAGGTTTGAGAACAGGGGAAGGTTTGAGAAACATGCATGGGAGTGTCAACGCATGCGCTCACCCACAAGCACACACATGAAGCACGGCCATTTTGTACCCGGACGCCTGCCACACATTAGCAATGGTAAACAGGTGAGTCTTGCAAATTTTTATTATTGTAAACATTTTACACTGTTTGACTTTTATGTGTGGCTAAGAAAATGTATTACCGTCCTATATCAGTGATTCTTAAATTTTGGGTCAGTAGTGTATGAGGTGGGGCCCAGAATTAGCCTGTAGTCCACTAGGATATGCTTGTATGTGTTTTTGATGATTCCCTGAAAGGTATTAAAATAACTTTGGTCCTGATATTAAAGAGTATTTCTAACTTGCGTACCAATATTTTAAAAGTTTAAGAATCAGTTGCCTATATTATTGTAAATGTGTTGAGGAATGTAGCTGTGAGGAGAATTAATGCAGCACTTTTACAGATCGCAAAGGCCTACAAGCTGTTACTTTTGTGTCCAGTTTTAGGCATAGCATATTGGTGTAATGGGTGTTTTGTTATTCTGGATTTAACAGAAAGCTAATGTACATACTTAATGTGCCTAGGAGTTTGAGCCCAAAAAAAAAAAAAATGGAAAAAGAAAATGCTGTGTCATCCACCAAGATGCATTTCTGTGCTACGGAGCCATGTTAGCTAGCTTGAATGCCCGCCCGATTTATGCCTGTGTAGCTAAGAGTTACTGCAGCGTGTGGATGTGGAAGTGAAGACACTTAGGCTCCAGAAACTATGTCCCTAAGAGGCTGGTCTTCAGATGCCGAGACATCTGTGTAATATTCTGTTCTATTCGACAGTGAATTGTTGAATAAACAAAACTAGTAGTCACGTTCAGCACACTCGTGCAACCATTTTATTTTACTTCCATTCCACACTGTGGCGCACTTGATTGCGTCATCCACATAAGCTCCTAGACTCAGTGCAACATAGGATATTACAATCTGTACCTTTACATTTAATGTGAATGGGAACAAACACATTTACAGAACTGGTACGAACTTGTAAGACTTGTAATGAATGCCAGAACATATCCAGGTTGTTGCCACAACCTTGTGATTTCACTTGACTAATTGTGCTAACTATGTGCTGATTTTCTCTTGTATAACAGAAACATGCTCGTTTGGCGATTTCTCCTGGTGATTCATTTTCAGAGCATCGGTAATGTTTGATTTCATCTTTAAGTAATATTCAGTGGCTGGAGTTATATTGAAACCATATAGGAACATTTTCTCATTTCAGTCAGATGAAATGTTTTCTTCAATTTTCAATCCGTTCTCAGATTCAGTGTAAAAGAAGCTTGATGTTTGACTAGACAAGACCAGGTGGTCCAGGAGTATGTCTCCCCCAAAGTAAAAATGAATTTTAAGCCTATGCTGTTGATTCTGTTATTTCCATTTACACCATAACATCTGATATAATTGTGGTATACAGTCATCTCTAAAACGAACATGAAAGGCTGTATAAAATAATACAGGCTGCATGTGAGCTACATTTAATGCTCAAAAACATGAGAAAGAAAATCTTTCATTCAAATAAAATGGCTGAGAACATTTTCGTAACAATAATTTGTGTGTGTTTGTTTGTGTGTGTACACATATTTTTCCTCTATTTCAGGAGCAACACCTGAGATCTGTAAAAAGCAATCGCCGTGTGATGCTCCTGAATGTTTCAAAATGAGGGGGTCACCAGAACCAGCTTGCACCTCCACCAGTCAAACACATCTCTGCAGAATTGACGGCAGCTACATTGAGTATAATTGTGATGCCGATTTAAGCTGCAAATGTAACGGACGTCCATTTGAACTGGCAGGTGAGATATCAATCTGATACCAGCCATGCTTTTCCATTCTGTTGGGCTTAGAGGCTGTATCATTTTTGTCCTTTTTACTGGAACTCGTCTGTTAAGGGATGCTTGGCAAATGTGCCTTTATTGTTCTTTCATTTTGGTTGGGATTCTATTAAAATTTGTCCTTAACTTTGTGGAACAATTTAAAGAAAGTTTATTTTTATTTATTTATTTGTTTGGCTAGTTCAGCAATCAAAAGAAACTTCCCAATATGAGTTTATGAAGAAAAGGTATACATTCTTGCATTTACTTGGCAGTCATTGGCCATTAAGAACAACTGCTGATTGAATCCCAGCCTTTGTTTTTTTTTTTTTTCTCTCACAATGACCAAAATTAGATTCACACACAGCCCAGATTCCCCTCAGAAATGGTACATATTTACAATATTCCAAATATGATATCCTGTTTTTTTTTCTTTTTTCCCAGACTTACCCAAATGCCTTGTAAAATAAACGAGTAAGTGAAGATAGTATACAATCACCAAAATGATACACACATCCACTGCACACATCCACACAATAGCATAAAATAATATGCAACACTTTTGCTATTATACTAATTTAAGACAAAATGTTTCAACACTTCATTTCTGTTTTATGTATAAAATAAATTACCACAGAGTCATTTTCCTAATGCTGCATTTTTAACAAAAACCATTCTACAACTGGCACATTCCTTAGGCAACATATGAACAAAAGTTTAACTCATAACGTGGAACTGAAAAGATGAAACACCTAGACCCACCATGGCTTAACTTTTCATTTACTCTGGATATTCACTACTAGATGTACTCCAGTGAATGGTAGATATACACATTTCTCACATGCAATGCACCGCCCCCCCCCCCCCCCCCCCCCCCCCCCCCGTAGTACACTAGATAGGGAGTGAGCGGCAGGACAGCACTATATAGGGAATAGGGAGTCATTTTGGACGCAGCCTTAGTGTTCCAGCGCAGTATCTCAGTGAGTGGACTGCATGTTGGAAAGGAACATTCAGAGGATGTGCATGCTGGTTTTTGCTTCTGACAGAGGAGCTTGCAGGGGTGAGGCAGGCCACTAAATTTTAATTCATCACACCACACTTGGGTGAAAAATACAGAAAAAGAAAAATGTGATTTTCCCTTTACAGTAACAGATTGTAATAAATCATAAGTATGTGTTTGGGTGACAGCCCTCTGTCTCCTGTTTAAAAATATGTGGATGTGTCATTGTTTGGTTCAATATTTCACAGGACAACCAACAACACCAGAAGTGGCAAAGGGGAACAACAGCCCCAGGATCAAATCATTTGGTGAACATTTGGATTTTTAATGCATTTGTTGCCTTGCTGCAAGAGGTGTCTCTGTACACATCTCATGACTAACTATTGTGTTTTCAGGTCTGCTGGTGCTCCTGGTGCTGCCTTTTGTTCCACAGGTAAGTAAACTGAAAACTCAATTCGGTGTTGCAGTGGAACCAAATTGGCAAGTGTCAATGACAGAGCTCTTTTTAATTCTTTTTTTTTTTTAAACATTTATACAAAACATTGTCAAGTACAAGAGTGTATGTAACAAGCAAAGAAAAGTGAAAAGTACAGTAAAAACAAAATAATTTAAAAATTAATTTAAAATGAAACAATACAGCATGTATTTTCTCACATTGCAGACTGTGTTTGAAAAATAATGGCATTCCATACAATAGAAATATAGTGATTGTTACATCCTTTTGTGTTCTGGAGTCTCTACATGAATGTGTCTGGGTTCTGCAGGTGAACCTGATTTTGGATCTGATGACCTGGTTGCTGATTACACTCATCTGAGTTCACCTGGTCGCCGGGTGGATAAAGCTGGAAGTGTCATGGTCCTGTGTTCCTGTCTGTGTTTCCCTTGTTGGGCCGCCAGATGGCGGCACTTCTGTTTTGTGTCCTGCTTGTACCCTGTGTAATTGTATAATTGTCTTCAATTGTTCAATTATTGGTTCTTGGTGGTCTCGTTTTCCCTTCCCTCTCTGTGGCCTGATTGTTCATGGTGCCCTCCTGTGTCTCGGCAGTGTCTGTTCTATTTAAGTTCCTTCTTCCTTGACTCCGGTGCTGGATCCTTGGATGTGTTTGGTTGCGTGTCTCTGATCATGTTCCTGCCCTGTGTGTTCCTGCCATGTTCTGTTTTCCATGTGTTTTTGGACTTTTGGTTTTCCTGTGTTCCCTGTGCTTCTGAAGTTTTCCTTTGGTTTGAAGAGTTGCCCTGCGAGGCCTTTTGTTCCCTTTTTAAGTAAAGTCTTTTTTTCTTACCTTTTTGGAGTTTGAGTTTTTCCCCCTCTGCATTTGGGTCCTAACACTCCCCACACCCTGACAGGAAGACTGCAAACCTGAACTGCTTTTGACTCTCCCTATTGCTTCTTTAGCTGGCTTGCTTGTAGTTTTAGAATTTTAAGCTGCTTTGTTTTGCATTAGTGTTTTTAGTCAATAAATAAATAGCATCAGCACCTGTTGCAATCCCATGTTTTTTAAAAAGCCTTAAAAAGCCATATGTAATCAAAAAAAATTACATCCCATATCAAGAGAAATAATTTAAAACTTGAATTTATTGGCATTTAGTCCAGCCGTAGTAGTATATCAGGTAAAGTTTTCCACAGTTTGGGGTGTGCAATGAAATTCAACCGGCTTTGAGGATCTAGAAGATTTACATAGTCTGCTGGACCCCTGCATGTTTTTAATATTGGATCAAGGACAGTAGAGTTAGTTTTGAGACTAAAAAGTTCACCTGGACTGCCAGGGAGGTACGATTCTCACCCTTCATCGCAACGTTGCTGAAGCTCTGCAGAGCTGGTGGGGGATTGCTGATGGACAGCAGGTTTCAGAGTCAGGACCTGGACCCTCACTTCTGAACTGTGCTTTGTGTCACTGTGCAGCTGAAAGGGAGGTTACACCTACCTTCACTGGGACACTGGTCATTTTTACTCCCACAGCAACAAAGTCAGCAAAAATACTGAGATTACTATCGCTGTAATGTCAATGAGCCACAGGCCTTGAGCTGAACATGTAGAAACGAATAAATAACACAGATCAACAACATTCATTTTCCAACCCATTATCAGCATCACTGAACCGACACTCCTGTATAACTGCACGTGCAGTATATGAGCGAAGCTGCAGCAGGTCTTTAGTCCTGATTCTTACAGACATTCTCACCTGAGCTCTTTGCTGCTATGTGGTAGACGTCAGTTTGTTTCTCTCCAGTGTCGGGGTTGGTGTAGCACAGGTGGAGACTGCGTGACTTCCAGCCCGATGCTGGCTAAAGGACAGTGCTGATGCTGTACAGTTCATCCTCTCCCTGGGTGATGTTAGTCTGACTGCGCTCAGTCACAGTCAAATCATTCTCATTGGTCCAGACGGCGGACGGCTGGGGGAACCATCCAGAGGAGTTGAAGTGCAGACATTTTCCTTCCAGGGACATACTGCCTAATTTAGAAGGCTTTGCTGGTGAGGATTAAGAACCAGAGAAAAATACAAGTTACATCCAAGCTGTATAAAGCAACAATGTCAGATGACTGACAATGCAGTCCATTAATTTCTGGAATTAGTTAATTTAGTATTTGTCGATTAATTAATTCGTTTTTCATAACTGGGCAGCTGCACCACTGCTCTTGAACACTGTTTGAGATAATCACACTGTGCAATATACTGTCCTAAGTGGGGTACTATACATAATTTTAGTGAAATGATGAAACACCAGTGAATGGATCATGACCGTAAACATGACCATGTCTGTTGGTAGTAAAACAGCTGACCAGGATCATATGGAAAAGAATAAACATATTAACCCAGCAATGAATTGGACCGGTTGGTGTTGTTTGAAATGAGAGTAAACATATAGGCTGGGTGTGTCGTGTTTTTTCTGGTTAAACTTTCATTAGCATTTTGATGCTTGGTGGTGCAGTCAGACAATTTGAAATCACTCAATGATGTCTGGCTATTGTAGATTTATTTGTTTTTATTTTCCTTCATACACAATGCCCACTATCTTCAGTGAAGGTACTGGGACACAGGAGATTGATCTGGAAAAGAGGGTCTGGGATTCAGACCTGGGACCTTCATGAGGAAGGGTTACTGTGCTACCTGCTGCCCTGCATCAGTAACGTTTGATTACGCGGGAGGACAACACATACTTTGACAAGTACGCAAACATTACGATTCCCGATGAGTCCCACTAGTTTTAATTATTTTCATTATTATTTTGATTTAATTATTTTTAATTATGTTTCACTCTGTGAGTACAGCAACGTAGAAAAAGAGAGTAGGGCAGAGCAATGGTTGGTTTGTGTGTAATTATAGGCATAATATATTGGTATAGACATGTGTACTGGAAGCTAAAGAAAATATAAAATGTCCTGAGGAGTTTTAGCGACAACAGGAGCAAAAGAAATGCTGTGTAATGCTCAGCTTTGCCATGCTAAGAACCATCGGTGTTTGAGCTTTTCTCGCCACCATCTGAATTAAGGGACTTGAACACAACAAAAAACTTCATAGAAGGGGCACATTATTTTGTTGATAAAATTATGTTCTCAAATAAGAGTTTTTACACCAAAACTACCTGGCTGATGACTGCTATGTCCCCATCTGGTGGCCATGGTTGGGACTACATAAATGGCCACCATCTAAAAAACTACAATCCCCTGGAGTCTGTGTGCAGGTCAGCACACCTGAGCATAGACATGCATATTTAACTAGACTGGCTGGCACGCCTTAAGCTTGTGATGTCCCGGAAGTAAGCCCGTACTGCGCTTGTTGAGGGCAGAACATTGGAGCTCCCAATAAAGTGAATGGGGAATATTAGACTTTTGAAATCAAAATAATACATTCTCGATGGTATTCATATGGTACATTTCATATGGAAAGCAGATTGAAAAATATGCATTATGTAATAAAATACGCACATTTTAATAAATATTTTCCAAAGACTTCTGGACAAAAACAGCCATTGTTCCACAAACTGCAACACATAATGAAATTTATGATCACAAAAATGGACCGATGAGGTTTTCTTTGGTTGTTAAATCATCTTGGATGCATTTTTTTATGAAGAAGCTTTTTGAGTTAACTTTTTTCCAATCCTTTGACTAAATTAAAACTATACTTCTTTGAAACCCTGGTTTTGTGTACTTCTTCACAGCATTTACACTACCCATGCCTGACACCCTGACAACCAACCTCTCGCGCACGCACACACATACTGTACACACATTCATGAATACAGACACACACACACAGATGCACACACATACAAATACAAACGTATACACACACAAAAACTCACATTTTACATACACAAAATATTACATCAGAGATTCTGCACTATTTGGGAATGTTCGGAACATTGTATTTGAAAGAGTTTTTTGTGCCATTCATAAAATGTGAAATGTGATAATACTCTGCACCAATAATAATCTGTCACCGGCACACAAACATCTCTCTCTAGCGATTATTGGTTCTCCACACTGGACTTTATCTATGAGAAGCAAACAGGCACCCTTGCGAGGAGCCATACTGTCATGTACGCTGTTCCTGTCAAATGGCTGCAGCGAAGTGTGAGCTTGGCTAGTATTTGGATGAGGGTCCTCCGGGGAAAACTAGAGGCTCATTTCCATCACATATTCTGTGCGTCCTTGCCTGACCCGGAACCCGATCATGGCCCGCCATGTTTAAGGACATTAGAGTCCCTTAAGTGCTCGTGGAAGGAGCCAGCAGCAGGAGCTAAGAAGCTCCCAAAGGATGTTTGAGCAAGGGAACATGGGTGCCTCCTTTGCGGAAGTTTCGGAAATGGGTGACGTATAAATGATTGACCTTTGGATCCACCTCCCCCTGTCTGCCACATCTGCAATTGAGGTGGCTTCAAACTGACGATCCATTTGCCTATTGCATGATTTCTCGATTCCTCCATCCGTACATCCTTGCCTTGGATCTTTTCCTCGTGTCCTCCAATGGGTGGAGCAAAATAACAAGGAAAGGATGTGAGGAAAGGATGCAAGGAGGTAAAAATATGCGATTGGAATGAACCCTAAGTTGCTGCTGGAAGTGGTGTTGGTGGGCTAGTGGGGGGGGTCATTCTCTTTAAACCCCAGTGCTGTGATGGGGACACTGTGCTGTAGGAGACGCCATCTTTCAGATAGGTCATTAAACCAAGCTCCGGACTCACTGCGGTCATTAAAGATCCCATGACACTTATACCAAAGAGTAGGGGATTCCCTGGTGTCCTGGCCACATTCTCAACCTGGCTTCCCCACCTGCCGCCTAATCAACCACAGTTTAGTTGGCAAAAATAAATAAAAATTGTTCTCCCTCTCTGTTCCGTTATCACTGTAAAAAAAAAAGTGCTTTGAATTTCAGGGAACAAGCTGTTACGGTTGCTATTCAAGCACCCACAAACATAACGAAGCCGACACCAAGGTTTCCCAAAAATAACCAATAACTTTATTTTACCACACATACAAAATAACAAAATAGCTGCAAAACATACGATAAAATCAAGACATGGCCGTGGTCGAGAGGAGAGGAGAAAAAGCCCCCTCCCTGAGAAGCTGATTACTCACAACATCAGGATACCTCGACGGCGAAGATAAACTTTTATTCCCCTCGCTAAGCACCCCCAGAAAGCTCCCCCGAGCCCCCACTTGTCACAAACCGGGTCGCACGGCCGTGACACAACAGGGAGACGCACACGACCAAGCCAATTAACAAACAATTTATTAAAAGAAAAAGTGTTGCTGATTACACTCTGCCACGCCCATCTCCAGGGCCCAGGTGTTGCCAGTGTTGCTGATTACACTCTGCCACACCCATCTCCAGGGCCCAGAGCCTGATTTCTTTCCTCCACCGGTAAAGACTTACGCTCTCTGGTGCCACCATGTATTCAAAAAGGAAGTGACAGGGCAAAACTGTGTGGGCCAGTGATATCACTTTTGGGAATAACTATGTGAATATCCGTGTTGAAATATTAAAAAGTATAAGATAGCACTTTAGACACTATTAAAATGAGACTTTAAAAAAGCAACGAAAAAATAAGAAATATGAGTTTATTTATCTTTCTGTGCAATGTAGTATATGTAAAACATGTTTTCAACAAACAAAAATGCCAGGTTACTCACATATACAAAGCACTGTCTGTAAGTCATTACTTCAAATCTAGGCCAGCCATTAAATGTATTGATATCAAAATTGTGCTAAGTTACATGAAACAATATTGGCTATCTCAGACAAATTAAACAAGCTGTATTCCAAAGCAATGCTACCCAATGTTTCCTAAATTATTAAGTTATGAAACATTATGCGCTTCTGTCCTTCCCAGGGGTCACCTGGCATGTGACACACAATTCCTCGTATTTCTTTGTTTGAATTGATCTTTTTTTTTTGTCATCAAAAAAAAGAAAGAAAAAAAAAACGCTCTCATGCCATAGCCTGTGGGATAAAGAACTATTGTCTGTTGGTAGTGAAACAGCTGACCACGATAATATGGAAAACAATAAACATATTTACCCAGCAATGGACTGGACCGGTTGGTGTTGTTTTTCTGGTAATACTGGACTCTTTAGCATTTTATTTTATTTTAACCTTTATTTACCCAGGGTAGGTTCGCTGAGCACGGATGCTCTTTTGCAGGAACGCCCTGCTTCACACTCATACACATTCACACCTGGGAGCTGCCCAGTACAACCACAATCCTCTATTGTTGGCCACTGAGCAGCTCCACTAAATTATTCCACATAACTATTTTGAGTGACTTGAAAGAACTGAGGAAATATTGAGTAGCATTGCTTTGGAATACATCGTATTTAATTTCGGTCAGGCAAGATAGCCTATATTGTTTGTAGTACCGTAACTTGGCGTCATTTTGATATCAAAACTTTTAATGGCAGGTCTGGATTTTGGCAGTCTGAATGAATGAGTTATAGACGGTGTATGTCTTGTATGTGTGAGTAACCTGGCATTTTTGTACGTTGAAAACATGTCTTTTTAGGAGATAGTATTTTCCAAGAAATTACGAAATATCCTTGAACACGTTTCGTTAGGTGCAGCGTATTTGTCTGCTAACAGAGTGAATGCGTAAGTGAATGCGATGCTAAGAATATTTTCTGTTGCGCTGACCTATAAAACGCTATTCCAAAAGCAGAATTACACGTTATACGTTGTTAGAAAGCGTATACTCTCGCCTACTGAATAAATTAATTGTCTATCAACAGGTGTGGTATTACGCACAGCTATTTTGGAAGATACCCAGGCATCACAAATGTGACTATATTTCCCAAACGGATTGTCCAAGACAATATATGAACACACAGTCTCAAAAGGGACATCTCTACACGTAAAACCAACAGTAAGGATGTATATTTATTCAATATTTAGTCCCAGATGTTGACTGTAGAATGACATGGTATCATTTAAAAAACCTTTTCTCGTTTATTTCGTTATTCAGTGAGCAGCGTTTTCACTGCTGTATAGGCATATCTTAGGGCTATTGTCGGGTTTATCTTGTTGCTATGACGGAATATGATTTTTTAGTGGTGAAAGAATATTTTTAGGAATGCCAAGATAGACAATATTGTCCATTATGTCAAGGGTGGGGGTGTTCTGTAGATGAGACTGCAGGGAGGGGGGTGCGTGTTAAATGAACGACCGGAGCGACAATGGTGGGGCTGCGAAACTCCGTTTTCGGCACAGTTGTCATGCATCATCTACTAATGAAACTGAAACAACGCGTTTCTGTTTTTATCTCACACTTTGGTTGCAGTAGCACCGAATGTTTGAGTTTAATCACTAGGGGATGTGCGCTAAGAGGTTAAAATAAAAAAATAAAATAAAATGCTAATGAGTCCAGTATTACCAGAAAAAACACACCCAGCTGATTGATCCGCCTTCTTTACTCTCAGCATTTCAAACAACACCAACCGGTCCAGTCAGTTCATTGCTGGGTAAATATGTTTATTCTTTTCCATATTACATGTACAGCAGCAGTGCTGTCCTTGAGCCAGCATCGGGCTGGAAGTCACGCAGTCTCCACCTGTGCTACACCAACCCCGACACTGGAGAGAAACAAACCCAGCTGATGAATCCCCTTTCATACTCCATTTCAATCAACACCAACGGGTCCAGGCAATTCATTGCTGGGTAAATGTGTTTATTCTTTTCCATATTATCCTGGTCAGCTGTTTCACTACCAACAGGCAATAGTTCTTTATCCTACAGACTATGGCATGGATGGTAAATGGACTGCATTTATATAGCACTTTTATCCAAAGCGCTTTACAATTGATGCCTCTCATTCACCAGAGCAGTTAGAGGTTAGGGGTTAGGTGTCTTGCTCAAGGACACTTCGACATGCCCAGGGCGAGGTTTGAACCGGCAATCCTCCGACTGCCAGACAATCGGTCTTACCTCCTGAGCTATATCGCCCCCTCATGGCATGGCATGAGAGGGTAAACAACAACATAAAAAAGAAACCCCACTTTCTAACATTTATACACAAAATAAGACAGGGATTTCAAAATAAAAGCCCTAACAAACTTATAAATCATATATCTGACTAATTACAAACCAGGAAAAAAAAATCTTGCTAAATGGCTCCTACACTGCTCCTACTCTGCCTCCCCATCCTCATCCTCACCCCCATCCTCCTCCCCATCCTCACCCCCCCCCACCCCCATACCCCTCCCCATCATCACCCACATTCTCACCCCCATCCCCATTCTCACCCTCCTCCCCATCCCCAATCCCATCCTAATCCCTAACCTCATCCTCACCCCCCTTCTCACCCCCATCCTCACCCCCCTTCTCATCCCCCTCCCCACCCCCATCCCCATCCCCATCCCCCTCCTCATCCCCATCCTCATCCTCACCCCCCTCCCCATCCGCATCTTCAGCCCCTCGGCCTGCAGCCTCATCACTGGCATCCTGGCCCTGTGTCTCCACGGACCGAGGGGAGGGCTCTACTGAGGCATCATTCCTGTCTTCCAGAAAAATATAATGGAGCTGGAAGACATGAATGGAGATGGGGAGGGGGAAGTGGTGTAAGATTTTTGTTTAATAAATCATGTAAAATTGACAGCCTTGGACTCCGTGGATGATTTCTGTAATGTACATCAAAGCACCTACTCCCACACCTGTAGTGTATGGAAGAAATTAATGTTACAAAAGAACACATCAAATGTAACGGATGTATCAGTATATATATATATATATATCAGTCAATTTATCAATCAATATATTTGACTTTTTCAACAGTGAACTAAATATTTCATTTCATTTATTTGCCTTTAGTTTTATAATTTTGAGTTCACATCTCAAAAATTTAACTTCCCAAAATTCCAATTAAAAAAAAAAACTAGAAATTCATGTTCCATGAATAAAAATAAATAAATAAATAGTTTTTTTTTTTTTTTAAGTTGAATTTGTGGGCAGGCAATACAGCCCTAATAGTATTTCAGGCAAAGTGTTGCACAGTTTAAGCCTGCAGTGAGATCTTTTGGGAAACTCAACAGGCTTTGTGGATCGATAGGATCTGCATTACCTGCTGGAACCCTGCACGTTTTCAGTCTTGGGTCTGGTGGTAGAGCCAGTTTTCAGTCTTTGCATAAGTTTACCTGCACTGCCAGGGAGGTGTGGTTTTCAGCCTTGCTCAGGGACACTTTGACACGCCCAGGGCGGGGATTGAACCGGCAACCCTCTGACTGCCTGACAACCGCTCTTACCTCCTGAGCTATGTCGCCCCAATTATTATTATATTATATAATATAATCAATATGCACACTTCATACTTACATATTTGCATACATACATACAGGCTTCCGTGTATGAGGTGTTAAGACAATCGGGTGGTCTAGGGACTCATGACTGAGCATAGCGTACCAGCCACAGAAAGTTGGACTCTGCCTTGATGTTCATGACTATGGCCTTCACTCCACACATCACAGAGATTTTGTCCATGTCGTCCTGAACCATGCAGCCTGAGTTTCCGCATGCGTCCCCCTGTGCAAAGTTGTAATTCAGGTCTGTGCGGTTTCTGTAGTCAGGATCCTCCTTCTGTTTCTGTCATTTCCAAAGGCGTATTTAATGCTCCGAAGGCCACTTTCATTTCTCCACCAGTTCAGACAGATGCTCTCTGGTGCCACCATGTGTTCAAAAAAAGAAGTGATGGAGATAGCCTGTCTCTTGCTGGTAAGGACAGGTGACTTTTGGCTTGGGAATAACAATAGGAAGCTCTGTGTCAAAAAAAAAGGTCAAAAAATGTGTTCTCGTAAATACTAATCTTGCAAGTGGCTAGTCAATGATGCTTATTATTTTTACTCACACACAAAATAATTACCAATGTTAGGAGCAGCATAAGCTATTTCAAATGATGCGAATTATCACTGATCAACTGTGTTCTAATTTATATTTCTGTTTCTGAGTTTCTGCTCACATGAAACTTCATCCTACCAAATGACAAGGTTTAAAAGTGTTCATAATTGCCAAGTTGTATGCATTGCTACATTTTCCAAAATGCAAATTTACTATTTCAATTTAATTAATTATAATTGTATTATGCTTATTCAAAATTCATATTAAAACAAATCAAGAACAAATATGCCTTTATCCCAGACAACTTCATTATCTCTCGAAAATATTTCTAGACCCCACACTCCTGCCAGACTTCCCTGTTCAGCGGCATCTGGGGACCTGGCACACCCCCACCCCCCGAAGGGACATTGCCCATATTCTGATGTAGACTGATGACTGGCTTCATCAGAATGCACCATGGTTCCCCTGACTGACTATATTACCTTTATTTTTCTCTTTCTTTCTTTAGATTTCCCTTTGAATCGTGGTATAACTAGTGTGGTGCCAGGAAGGTAATCGGGGAGCTGTCCACTAGAGGGCAGCACGGTGGCGCATTAGCTAACGACTGGGCCTAATTAAAAGACCTGATTGTATGCTCTGGGGAGGTGGGATTTTGGATTTTATGTATGGTCTTGCAGTGGGTGTTTGCTTTCTCTTTGGGATTTTGTATTTTTGCTGGCTTCTTGAGGAAGTTTTGGTTGCCTGGTTGGTTAGTCTGTGGATAAAGAACTACTTTCTGTAGGTAGTGTAACAACTGAAACATATTTACCTCAGCAATTAACTGCCTGGACTGGTTGGAGTGGTTTCACATGCTGAGTCAACCAAGAGAATGTAAAAAAGTTTCATAGAATTGAATAATCAGCTTTGTGTTGGGTGTGTTGTGTTTTTCTGGTTAAACTGTCATTTGGATTTTGATGCTTGGTGGAGCAGTCAGATACTTTGATTCATGATGACTGGCTGTTGTAGATTAACTTGATTTTACTTTCCTTCATTCAGAATGCCCACTATATTCAGTGAAGGTATTGGGACACAGGAGATTGATCTGGAAAAGAGGATCTGAAAGCAGCCCCAGTTCTTATCAGGGGAGACTGCAGCACCCAGGATCAGGAAGAATGGAGAGAACCAGGGGAGAGAGGAGAGAGCCAGCTGCTTCAGATCTGGAGCCATTTTCATTAAATATTAAATATTTTGGGAGATACCAGAGGAGAGACCCGCCTGCTTTAAATCTGAGGTTGTTTCCGTCAAAGGTTCAAGGTTTCTTTATTCGTATCCAGGGAAAAATTTCTTTTTCAGACAGGAGATACAGCATTCTACCGGTACAATGGACATCAGAGCAACACAAAACAGCAATACAACACAAAATTCAGCACAAGAAAATCGGTGAAAGTCATTTAAAAAGTCACGAAAACACATCATTGGGAGAAACCTATCAGAGGAGAAAGCCACCAGCTTCAAATATGGAGCCATTTTCTCGAAAATTTTGGAAGATCATCAAACAAGGTTTCTTTACTAGTGCACAAGGATAAGAAAAAAATTATTCAGCACTCAAGAGTTTAAAATACAAACAGGAAAGTGTCTTTTCTGCTGTTTTAGCACAGATTGGCATTGCACACACAGGTGCGGCAGTGCCCAAAAGCCGTTGCTGCTGCTGCTGCTGCTCCATTGACTATATAGTTTACACAGTACCGTCTTCCTATTTTTCTTCTCTATCTGAGTTTCCGACAGAAAGAGGAGGGCAAAGAATCCGGAATTTTACAATGTGTGAAGCTGCATAATTCCCAGTCTGTGCACCTCTAGGAGTAAAACCCTTGACTTGGACAGATTGTTGTTAAATGTGAGTGAGTGTATCAGACTTTAGTCGTCTTAAAGTCATCTAGTGTATGGGAGGCATAATCTACAAGTCTTTGGACTGCGGGTGAAAGCTGGAATACCCAGAGGAAGGCCACATGGACCCAAGGAGAACATGCAGGCTCCACACGGAGAGGCTCCGCCTGGGATTCGGACCTGGGACCTTTGTGACGCCCCACTGCCCCACCACATCTGACGTTCCATTTGGTCTGAAGTCAATGACGCTGTCCTCCTCCCAAAATTACACACCGCACAGGATGAAGCCTGAACACATGCTGGAGTACAGGTCTGAAAATTAAACTTAACACTTTCACTTTTTGGCTCGCTCCAGATTTCTGAATCCCTGAAATTTGGTGTTTGTTTGAAACAAAGATCTAAGATTCACCGGAATGTGTGCTTCCGTTGCGATGTACAACGCATGCGCTCACAAGGGAAGCTTCGAGAACAGGGGAAGCTTCGAGAACAGGGGAAGGTTTGAGAAATGTGCATGTCAACGCATGCGCTAACCCACAATAAGTAGCAGACAAGTGAAGCACGGCCATTTTGTACCCGGACGCCTGCCACACATTAGCAATGGTGAACAGGTGAGTCTCACAAATTTTTATTATTGTAAACACTGTTTGACTTTTATGTGTGGCTAAGAAAATGTATCACCATTCTATATCAGTGATTCTTAAATTTTGGGTCAGTAGTGTATGAGGTGGGGCCCAGAATTAGCCTGTAGTCCACTAGGATATGCTTGTATGTGATGGGGATGATTCCCTGAAATGTATTAAAATAACTTTGGTCCTGATATTAAAGAGTATTTCTAACTTGCGTACCAATATTTTAAAAGTTTAAGAATCAGTTGCCTATATTATTGTAAATGTGTTGAGGATTGTAGCTGTGAGGAGAATTAATGCAGCACTTTTACAGATCGCAAAGGCCTACAAGCTGTTACTTTTGTGTCCAGTTTTAGGCATAGCATATTGGTGTAATGGGTGTGTTGTTATTCTGGATTTAACAGAAAGCTAATGTACATACTTAATGTGCCTAGGAGTTTGAGCCCCCCCAAAAAAAAATGGAAAAAGAAAATGCTGTGTTATCCACCAAGATGCATTTCTATGCTACGGAGCCATGTTAGCTAGCTTGAATGCCCGCCCGATTTATGCCTGTGTAGCTAAGAGTTACTGCAGCGTGTGGATGTGGAAGTGAAGACACTTAGGCTCCAGAAACTATGTCCCTAAGAGGCAGGTCTTCAGATGCCGAGACATCTGTGTAATATCCTGTTCGACAGTGAATTGTCGAATAAACAAAACTAGTAGTCACGTTCAGCACACTCGTGCAACCATTTTGTTTTACTTCCATTCCACACTGTGGCGCACTTGATTGCGTCATCCACATAAGCTCCTAGACTCAGTGCAACATAGGATATTACAATCTGTACCTTTACATTTAATGTGAATGGGAACAAACACATTTACAGAACTGGTACGAACTTGTAAGACTTGTAATGAATGCCAGAACATATCCAGGTTGTTGCCACAACCTTGTGATTTCACTAGACTAATTGTGCTAACTATGTGCTGATTTTCTCTTGTATAACAGAAACATGCTCGTTTGGGGATTTCTCCTGGTGATTCATTTTCAGAGCATCGGTAATGTTTGATTTCATCTTTAAGTAATATTCAGTGGCTGGAGTTATATTGAAACCATATAGGAACATTTTCTCATTTCAGTCAGATGAAATGTTTTCTTCAATTTTTAATCCGTTCTCAGATTCAGTGTAAAAGAAGCTTGATGTTTGACTAGACAAGACCAGGTGGTCCAGGAGTATGTCACCCCCAAAGTAAAAATGAATTTTAAGCCTATGCTGTTGATTCTGTTATTTCCATTTACACCATAACATCTGATATAATTGTGGTATACAGTCATCTCTAAAACGAACATGAAAGGCTGTATAAAATAATACAGGCTGCATGTGAGCTACATTTAATGCTCAAAAACATGAGAAAGAAAATCTTTCATTCAAATAAAATGGCTGAGAACATTTTCGTAACAATAATTTGTGTGTGTTTGTTTGTGTGTGTACACATATTTTTCCTCTATTTCAGGAGCAACGCCTGAGATCTGTAAAAAGGAATGGCTGTGTGATGCTCCTGAATGTTTTGAAATGAGGAGGTCATCAGAACCAGCTTGCACCTCCACCAATCACACAGATCTCTGCAGAATTGACAGCAGCTGCATTGAGTATAATTGTGATGCAGATTTAACCTGCCAATGCAAAGGAAGTCCAGTTAAATTGGCAGGTAAGATATCAATCTGATACCAGCCTTACTTCCATTCTGTTGGGCTTAGAGGCTGTATCATTTCTGTTCTTTCCACTGGAACTCCTCTGTTAAGGGGTGCTGGTAATCAGATGGTAATCATTCCCAATTTACGCAACATAATATCCTGTTTTTTCTCTTTTTTTCCCAGACTTACCTGAATGCCCTGTAAAAGAAGAGAGTAAGTGAAGATATTATACAATCACCAAGATGATAGACTGATCCACTGCACACATCCACACAATAACATAAAATAATATGCAACACTTTTACTATTATACTAATTTAAGGTAAAATGTTTCAACACGTCATTTCTGTTTTTTGAATAAAACAAATTACACTTTGTCTAAAGATCTGAAACCATTCAGTGTGACAAATATGCAATAATTGAGGAAATCAGGAAGGGGGAAATACTTTTTCAAGACACTGCACCTGTAGATTTTAATATCATGACCCAGTGCAGCACTTTCATATTATCCAATTCTGAAAAAAAAAAAAACTTGAAATGTCTTTTTAATGCTTATAAATATGCCTCCCTTTTTTGCTGTATCTAACTGAAATTACATTGTTCAGGATTCAGTAATGGCTCATGGCAGTTTGGTCGTGCTGCCGGCACTGCTGCTGCTGCTGCTGTTGTTGGACTTGCTGTCATTGCTGCTGCCGCCATGACAATGGAATGCTCCATCAGGTAGCCCATTCAAAAGTTGTGGTGGACAATTACATTTTTGCAGGGCTGGTGTGTGTGCAGGTTTTCATTGTTACCAATTACGAATAATTTGTCTTGAAATATATGATGTTATTGTTACGTCCCCTACCTCCACCTGCACTACTCAGGCAAGCAGAATCAGGGGATTTGCAGCAATGCACAATTTAGATATTTTGAATAGATTTGGGGACACTTAGTGATACCCGGGTAGGCTGCATACAGTTAGCTTAACAGATCTTTAGTGGTTCTGCATATCTCCCTCAGAATTTTCACACTCGTGGTCAGGGAGAGTTTGATCCAGGACATGTATACGTGCTGTACATCAGCACTGATGTTGCTTGTTGTTTTTAGGAAAAACAGAGGCAGCCTGTGTTCTGGATGTAGAAGGAAGGACACTGAGAGGGTAAGTCTGAGCCATGTGTTACATGAGCATGAACAAACAGACACATACACATACATCACACACGCACACACACAGGCACACATACACTACACACACACACACACACACACAGGCACACATACACCACACACGCACACACACAGGCACACATACACTACACACACACACACACACACACAGGCACACACCATATGCACACACACACACACACACACATACACTACACGCACACACACACACCACAAACATGCACACATGCACCACACACCACACACAGATACACAAACACACACACTCACACAGACAAACATGCCCATATGCATATGCACACACACCACACACACACTTACACGTGCACACATGCACACACACCACACACGCAAGAATGCACACACATACGGTCACCACAAGCAAATACACACACAGAAAAACACCACAAACACACACATACACCACACACACCACACACAGACACACAAACACACACACTCACACACACATACATGCCCATATGCAAATGCACACACACCGCACAAACACACACTTACACGTGCACACATGCACACACATCACACACGCAAGAATGCACACACATACGCTCACCACAAACAAATACACACACAGACAAATAAACACCACAAACACACACAGACACATACACTACACACACACACACACACACACACATGTGAATACACATACACCACACACACTAACATGCACACATGCCCATACGCGCATACATACACACCACACACACACACACACACACACACACATACGCGCACATGCACACACACACCACATACACTTACACATACACACATGCACAATGCTCAATGATGAGTTTGGTGTAAAATGCACAAAAGTACTCAAGTGATCATCTGTCACTTTTTTAATGATGACTATTAGAAGAAAGGTTATGTGACACTCACGTATAAGAAGGGAAACAATGCTGATCCAGGTAACTACAGGCCAGTCAGTTTAACATGCATGACATGTATACTGCAATCTATCATTAAGGACAAGCCAGAATTACTCCTTCATTTTTTTAAGATGTTAAAAATAGCATCCTAAGGGATAGCCAACATGATTTTTGCAAGGGAGATTTATGTCTGATAAATCTCTGGGACTTCTCTGAGGAAGCTAGAGAAAGTGTTTTGATTCAAACTAGGATTATTTACAGTATTTGCGCTTCCAAAAAGCTTTTGATAAAATATAACGACAGGCTCATTGTCAAAGTGAGGTCAGTAGGAATTAAAGGAGTTATTTCAAAGTGGATCAGAATTGACTCCAGAGTGGTACATAAAGAGCAATGATAGCACAGGACCGTAGAATCTGGAGTCCAAAAGGATTAGTGCTGGGAATTCTGCTTTTCCTTATTTACAGAAATGATTTTGATTGAGACAGTGATGGGGGGTCTTAAGGCAGGATTGTTTTATAGAGTAACAAAATGAGAATGTGTTCATTTAGAAAAAAAGATTAAGGAGTGGTACTTGACACAAGCTTATCAGGATCAAGGAATTGTGCTGATCTGTAAAAATGACCAACATGATGCTGGGATATGTACAGTGCTTAATTTGTGAGCCAGAATTTGTCAGGACTGAACAAATTCTAACTTGCACACCCTGGCAACCACCCAGCAGGGGGACCCAGAGCTGGGAGAGACAGGCCCACAGACACCGCCCCTGGCAGAGGGCCAAGTGGAAGTGGAGCTGGATGACATGAATGATGCCTCGATCAAGAACTCCCCCCGGCCCGTGGAGACACAGGGCCAGGATGCCTCTGATGGGGCCGCAGGCCGAGGGGCCGGCGTGGTCCATTCACAGGTGGCACCGAAGAACAAAACCAAGAAGGGGAAGGGCGAGGATGGGGAGGGGCATGGGGAAGGGCCCCCCCGTGTTCTGCATCCAGAGGAGGAGCCATTGGTCACAGGGGAAATGGAGGGAAACCCAGAATGTGAGTAATCCACCATCATCTTTATTCCTTCTTGCCTCCAGCTGGTACGGGAGGTACCGCCCACAGAATTTGAACTCGTCTCCAATTCAGAATGCATTCAAACCTTTAGGACAAACACACCCAATGTTCGAACTCAGAGAATCTAGGGTATTCTTCTGAAGCTAACAACACCCCCTTTCTCCTTGTCAGCTGTTCTTTAAGCTCAGGGCAATAAATACAAAAGGAGCCTTCTCTACGCCTGTTCACTCATTACACTCTAAACCACATCATGAGCTTATTTTTAATATTTTACACAGCTGACTGGATTTTGGTTTAAGACCTCCCCAGAGCTCCTATCAATGTGCACGGCACTGGGATTACACTTTTGCACAGAGGAAAGGAGAGCCCCCTACTGGCCGACCAACACATCATCCAGCAGTGCCTTAGTTTTCCCAGGAGGTCTCCCATCTGAGTATTAACTGAGCTGATATCTGCTTCCATCAGCAGGATAATATGAGAAAGGTACAGGGCGTTATGACTATTGGCTATACCAGCTTCAAAGCTGATATTATGCTTTGTGCGCTTTATGCTGCATTATTATTATTTTTAAACCTCAATGAGAGTCTTGTATGCTGTGTCTATGACCGACCTATTTTTATAAACCATTGAACCATAACCGCAACCATCATGCAATACACCTAGGAAAGTGTTTACAGAAAAAATTGCTTGACAGATGGAGTGCATTTCTTGAACTGACTTGTACTTACAGTATGGGCCTATACAGTACAGCATATTTCCAAATTGTTAATTTAGTGTTGATTAATTATCTAAAATATTTTCAGAATATTTTCTGAATTTCACAAAACAATACATTTGTGATGTGGAGCCATATTGTCTTTGAAATAATGTATTTATGCTGTAACTGCAGGAAGAAAATGGGAACTTCACCGGATTGGATTAACTTGCCGTGAGACGTGATGAACATGTTGTGCACTGAGGCCTCCTGTACTTCTATGAGCATCGCTGCTGATTCCAGCATCTATGAACATCCCTAGCTCAGTGATTTAATTGCGTTGATGTTGTCATAAAATTGTCCTTTTGTATTCTGTCTTTATGTGAACCCTGGCTGCAAAACAAATTCTCCCTAGTGGGACAATAAAGATAACCTTGAACCTTGATAACCGAATGAGCCATCCAGTAGCTGAGGACATCCTTTTAAAATGAACTCAATGCTGATAAAATATACATATGTTGTGTAGTTTTTCCAGTGAATTATTCATTTTGATTCCATTAGCAGTTTTGTTCAACTGAAAACTCAGTTCTAATGTTCATGGATGTAGCCAGTCAGCTGACATCAGCTGTGATAGAGACAGACATGATTATTCAAATAATAATAATTATTATGCATCGAGTAAAATATCATTAAAATTAGTTCAGTTCCTGGTTGTAGCCTTCAGAGCAGCATGTTCAATAGGATTCAGGTCGCGTGAGTGACTAGCCAAGAACATTCCACGTTTTGGCCCTGAAAATATCTTTCATTTGTAAGGCCCTGCAGGGAGCTGTAGTGGAAGGCCGGTATTTTCCATTCCGGTGGCTTCACCCCCTTCCAATTGCCAGCTCCGCCCCCTTGTTAAACCCACCTGAAAACCATTCTGCCTAATGAAGCTCAGTATAAGTAGGAGCCCATACAGCTGTGAAGGTGTGGGAGTTTGCTTTGCAAAAAACACTGTGTGAGTGCTACAGATATCGTGTTGGAACCTGTGAATGACCTGTTTCCTGTCTGAGTGCCCGATTACCTTTTGACCTATTTTCTGTGTGAGGAACTGAAATGTGTACTGAACTGTGCTTGTTTTTTGACCACTCTTTTGTCTTAAATTAAGACAAAAAAATTAAAGTTGACAATTTGCACTTTGACCTCTCATTCATTATTTACTGCATCATTTAAACTCCAATGTTCTGGAGTAAAGAACCAAAGTAACAAAAATTGCATCACTGTCCAAATACTTATGGGCCGCACTGTAAACACGCACATATTTTGGTTAATCTGTAACAACGCGGTGTCAAAATAACAAAGGAACCACAATACATACATACAAAAAAAAAAAATTCTAAACATTGCCCAGCATTGGGTGTTTCAGGATATTCCTACTAATGTACCATGACAGAGAAAAAGTCGAAGTTCAGGAGCTGTTTCAGACACCAGTGGAAAGGTTTCATGTAGGCACACACGAGCACTTCCTCTGTTGTGTTCAACTATACTTGTGCTCTGCAGGCTGAGTGTCAGTGTGCAGTAGAGAGACAGACTGGATATTCTTCTGTTCTACAGTAAGTACATTTCCACCTGTGTAGCGCTTGGCTCAGTCAAACTACTGATTATCTTTAGACTGCCACTATGATTAGCATATAATTAAAAATAACTACTCTGAAGCTCATATATAGTGTCAATAATGGAAATGTTTTATGATCATTTCTTCCCTGGATACTTTGTGGCTGTCAGGGATTTTGTTTTTTGAATGAAGAATATGTTTTGAGAAATTGAGATTCAGGTAGTATAACGTGTATTTCTGTATTGATGCATATGACAGTCAATATCATGGCAACGTCATGTTAATAATGGCTCATTGTTCAATTATAGTGCTTACATTTCACTGAAGATGGATGGTAATTTTTAAAAGCCTTTTTTTTGCATTTTTATCCATAGTCTATTTTAAAGTATTTGCTTTGATGTTATTTAGAAGTACTGAGTTGCTATGGTTGTATATATAAAACAAATGAGATAAAATCAAGCCTGTACTTTCATGAACATGTAGGGAAAGCTTTCTCGTTAATAAAAAAGACCTTGGTTCGTAGATATAAATGATCAATTAAAACATTACAGCCATATGAAATGGAGTTGCAAGGACTTTGTGCTTGATCACATATTCTAGTCAACAATGAAATAATACAAAACCATTTCTTAACAAATGTCTTGCCAATATATACGCATACAGTATAATCTGTTGATAAATTCAAAATCGTTTGATGCTTTGTACCATTTAAACGATAAAACGCCATTCCTAATAGTAACTGTTTGGTGGGGCCCCAGTGTTGGTACCAAAAAGCCACACTTGCAAACAGCTTCAGGAAACGAGCCATACAGGAAGTGCACTCTAGACCGATGAGGTCTGGTGCTTTAGCCATAAGGGAGGTGCTGTAAAAAGACATTCCATGGGTTTGATTGATCGGATTGTTCATAGATATATCTGCAATGCAAATCACTTTAGATTACATATTATCACAGCCAATGATTTTGG
Source organism: Anguilla anguilla (assembly GCF_013347855.1). Classification (NCBI taxonomy): domain Eukaryota; kingdom Metazoa; phylum Chordata; class Actinopteri; order Anguilliformes; family Anguillidae; genus Anguilla; species Anguilla anguilla. Next base: position 80,773,688 of record NC_049201.1, on the reverse strand, counting down.
CTGCTGCTCTGTTCCCGTTCTGAATTTCTACAGTACCTTCATCATGACTGCACCTTTACATCATGAGAACATGAGTACATTCAGCCTGATCACCCAACAGGAAGTCAACGTAGAACGTTTGGTCCTCCAAAATGACTAGACTAGTGACAGCGGTGGTGTTGTTGAGCGAATTTGACCACAGAAATAAAAAATAAAAAAGGAAAAAGAGAAATTAAGATTTCCGTGCACCCCATTCCCCCCACTCTAAATCCCTTCTCCTCGACTTGTTTTGTTTGAATAATTTAGCCATTTATTTCATTGTATTTATGCCAAGCAGGTTATAGTTTTATTGCATAAAATATAAAAACAAAAAGCAAAACAAAGTCTAATGACACATCTGACAGACCTCAAACCCAGGGTTCTGGCAGAAGAGGATGTCGCGCTGACCACAGCGCTGAACTAGCACAGCGGTTATACCGCCACTCTAGTGTATGAGCCTGTTCTCCCATCAGCACGGAAACACAGTACGCTTATGGTCGAAATGACCTTGTGTGCTACATAGGCAATCATGTGGGTATATTCATGTATTCCTGTGTACAGAATGTTGACAGTACTAATGGACTGCACACTTACCCACAATACAGTGCCCTGGAATACTGAAAATCGGACTCCAGTGTCTCACATGCTGCATCAGAGTTTTCACTGAACTGATTTTCACTGACACAAAAAGACTGCATGTAGGCAAATAAAGAAAGCATTTGCTGCTGTCCATTCATTCTGTAAATAATGTGTAGTTATGCTAGTTAGGTTATTGCAGGCCTTCCTTACATGCACAAAGTGTATTTACTTCATGGGCAGTGTGTTCAAATAGCTTTCCAAAATTGAATGTAATTGCATTTTATTTACAAAATTAAAAGGCAATTACACAGGATTAACAGGATTTAAGCAGAATAAACCATCTGTCATTTTCATACAGTGAACTTCTTGTGTGTTCTGATAAAGTCGTAGACACTCAGTGGAGTGTTGACATGTCCAGTGTGTAAGGGCTGAATGACTGTGGCCGTGTTGTCTTTATTTCTTGAGCTCATGAGTTCCTTTCTTTGGCTCTGTCAGGACACTCATTCACAACACATAACAGCCTATTTCATGTGGTTTCATTGATTTCTTGGATATACCTGGGGCCCAGAGGAGCTGGACTACAGACAACACCACATGTGAACCAATTCCTGAACAAATATAATTGTTTTATTTAAATATGCATTCTAAACTCTTCTGCAGTCTTTTGTCCATCAATTATTCTCTGTTTTGAGCATTGAGGTTTATTAAAGAATTATGTTTATGGCAAGATGTGTGATGTAGGGCAGCCTACAAAACATACAAATTATTAATAAAAACACCTGAGATAAACTTGTGTAATATTCCCCAGGGTGTAAGTGCTGTTTCCTAACTTCAGTTCCTCTGCTCCTCAGAGACATGATTGAAGCAGAGAGGTTCATCCTCATTGGCTGCCTGCTGCAAGGTGGGTCATTAAAGGGGTGGGGTCTAACTCTACACTGTATAAATGTACAGCGATCCAAAAGGTTTACTGTATTTCAAGACAGGTGAAAAATTAAAGGAAAAACTTGAACAAATGAGTGGAGAAACATAATGAATGCAGATGCTTTCCTACAGGTGTGCTGCATGATACAATTACGCAATTATCAGCCTATCATGCTCTGTGGCATGTATAAAATTGATGAGCAGGCCAAGTAGACCTTGATTTTAGATCATGATAGAAAGCGGAAAAGATCAAAGTGAAGTGAAAGAGGGTTCATTATTGCAGCACGGATGGCAGGAGCATTAGTCACAAAGACTGCTCAACTGGCTAGTGTTTCAATAGGTACAGGAACTAAAATGACATCTGCCTTTAAATCTATGAGAAAGACATCTGTAAATAGGATCAGAAATTGTGGTCAAAAGCGAATGTCAATGCAGGACGTGATCAGACTGTGTCAGCAAGAACAGTCCATCCACACACAAATATTCTGTATTAAATGTTGTCCCCATATAGCTGCTGTATTCATAGTGTTGTGTTGTGTGTGTTGCAGGTGCCCTGGGGAGAAAGTTTGAAGTCTGGATGCCTCAGAGTATAGAAGCTCTAAGCGGATCCTGTGTGCTGATTCCCTGCAGATTTGATATAGACTATAAATATGACAATGACCTGACAGCTAAGGCTATAGGTTTCTGGAGAAAAAGATTACCCTATGGAAAAATTGTTTTTAATTCCAGCAGACCTGACAAAAAAATTAAAGGAACATTAATTGGAAAACTGGAGGAGAAGAACTGCACCACAATCCTGAATCGCTTCCTTTTGTCTCACACTGATACTTATTTCTTCAGATTGGAATCCCAGACTCCTCTCATGTATGTTTTTCCTACAGGTGTCAAAATTAACGTACAAGGTACTGAATTTGCTGTTATGCCTTTTTTTTTACTGTGTGCCATTGTGTTTATGCTGGGGCCATACGTTTTTAAAATTAGGTGGAGGAGATAGAAATGCAGTCTTATATCAGAAATACACCTTGGATGCAGAAAAATAAAGAATGTCAAAAGAAATGACTTGTTAGTACATTACACATTGTAAATACTGTATGTTAGTCAGACTGTTAATGTGGTGATTAGTTTGCGTTGACTCTCCAATCCTGAGACAGACAGTAACCCGTCCTCATGTCTCCATGTCTCCTAGACTCTCCACCCAAACCCAAGATAACCCCAGAGAGGGTGGAGGTGATGGAGGGGACCTCTGTGAGTTTGAGCTGCTTCTGCTGTAGCCCCCTGTCCCAAACTCCCCCCAAATCTGACATGGACCCCCAGGCTGAGTGACAGTATGGATCACCTGCAAGAGAATGAGGATCGAACCAAATCGGTGTCTTCTGTTCTGACCTTCACTGCTTCCCACCTCCATGATGGGCAGGAGATCACCTGCAGGGCACTTTACACACTGCAACAAGGAGAAACTCAGAAGACATCTGAGGCCAGTCTGACTCTCAGTGTTCTATGTAAGAAAGCTGGATTTGAGTTTTCCTTAAGAATAAGTCCATGAGACAACTGATTTTACATCTTTCCATCCAGCCAGCAGTGGCTTTCATTGTTACAGTACACTATAAATGTGAAAATGTGTTTCATTTTATTTTAATTAGTTTTACATTTTATTTTAATTTTAAAAATAGCACAATTGGTACAGATGCTTTAAAATATACAGAAACAAGTTCAAAGTAAATTTTACAAGTAATATATTTTCATATCTCCTAGATCCCCCCTGAGACCACCCCAAAAAAAATCTGTTTTCCATCTTTAATGGCTAGTTTTGATTGCGAGTTAGGAAAGAAATGTGAAAATGCATGAGCAGTCGATTCTGTGCTCTGTTTTACAAATATGGGTTAATTTCAGAGTGAGGTCTCAAAGCACAAAAAAAATGGTTGTTTTATGTTTATTAACTGTTAATTTTGCAATGGCAAAAGGATAGTTTTCTGTATTGACTTTTAAAAAAGAAATATTTTTTTCTTCAGATCCTCCTAAGAACACCTCAGTGTCAGTCAGCCCCTCTGGTTCAGTGTTAGAGGGCAGCTCTGTGACTCTGACCTGCAGCAGTAATGCCAACCCAGCAGTGCAGAACTACACCTGGTATAAAGTGAATGGGACAGAGATGAACACTGTAGGAACTGGACAGAATCTCACCTTCAATTTGACTGAGTCCAGTGGCAGTGAACAGTACTACTGTGAAGCACAGAATGAACATGGCAAGGAGAACTCAACAAATGTCCAACTAAACGTGATATGTATGTTCAATGCATTCATTAGATCATTGCATTAATCATACTATTGTTATGCAGTATGTGTGCAACTGTGATATTAGTAACTGTGGATCGTGATAGAATCTCAGTTCAAAGTAAATTTTACAAGTAACATATTTTCATAGCTCCTAGATCCCCATGATACCACCCCCAAAAAATCTGAGTACAATAATTTATCCATCTTTAATGGCTAGTTTTGATTGCGAGCTTGGAAAGAAATGTGAAAATGCATGAGCAGTCGATTCTGTGCTCTGTTTTACAAATATGGGTTAATTTCAGAGTGAGGTCTCAAAGCACAAAAAAAATGGTTGTTTTATGTTTATTAACTGTTAATTTTGCAATGGCAAAAGGATAGTTTTCTGTATTGACTTTTAAAAAAGAAATATTTTTCTTCCAGATCCTCCTAAGAACACCTCAGTGTCAATCAGTCCCTCTGGTTCATTTTTACCGGGTAGCACTGTGACTCTGACCTGCAGCAGTAATGCCAACCCAGCAGTGCAAAACTACACCTGGTATAAAGTGAATGGGACAGAGATGAACACTGTAGGAACTGGACAGAATCTCACCTTCACTGTGACTGAGTCCAGTGGCAGTGAACAGTACTACTGTGAAGCTCAGAATGAACATGGCAAGGACAAATCAGCAAATGTCCAACTAAGCGTGATATGTATGTTCGGTGCATCTATTATATAATTGTATAAATCATATTATTGTTATATGTGTGCAGCTGTGCTGTTTGTAACTGTGGATCCTGTGTTCAGACATGCCTCAGATCTCTGGCTCTGGGAGCTGCAGCAGAACTGCAGCAGAGATCAGCTGCTCCTGTGAGAGCCGTGGGAATCCCTCTCCCAGCATGGAGTGGCGTGTGTCTGGACTGCGGGTCACTAACTCTACTGACAGAGTCATCAGGGAGGAGCAGCTGGGGAACACAGGCCTGAGGAGCTCCCTCACCATGCGCCAATCACAGGGAGACACGCCCACTCTCCTCTGCGTCAGCACCAACACTCTCGGCTCCTCCAGCCTCCAGCTCCACCTCCCGTCTCCACAGCAACACTCAGGTATTTACATATATGGCTGTTCTTAAAACTTGACTTTTACCGTATGTCGTAAAACCTAAATAGCACGGTTATAAACGTGATGTAACATCTAGTATCACCATTCAGACAGCTCATTAAAGTGTTACCAACATTTTACTGCACCCTGACTAATCCAGTGGATATGTGTTTATTCCACTATGGCTTACAATTCTGTAGGCCTCCAATTTTGTCTATGACACTGTTTCTACTTTATCAGACACAGTCCACAAATTTTCTTACTCTGGTTATGTATGAAGTTGAGCATCCAGAATCTGTAAGACCTGGATTTTATTAAATAGAATTAGAGGGGCAGAGTACTCTGACTGTTATGAATAGTTTAAAATAAGGGGATCCAGTGTACTCTTATTATAATGCACTTTTAAGTGCTGGATATCTGTAAACAAGTAATGTCTGATGATGTCTTTCAATAAGTCTTTTAGGCATAAATGAGGTCCAACCATAATTACTGTTTTTTTTTTTTTTCAGGATTCACTTGCATCAATCTACTATTACTTATTATCATTGTAGGACTGATTTGTCTGCATGTGCTGACTGTTGGATTCTGTATCCACAAAAATAAAAGGTACAGTCATCTTGATCTTATTGCTGATAAAATATATCATTACCATAGTCTCTGACCAGACACTGAGAGGCAATTATGCTTTCAGTAAAATATTTTAAAAGTTGAAACTATCCCATCCAGTAAATGCATGTGGCTTGCAGAGACATGCTGGATAAGCAGAGGCAATAACACATTCTCTCTCTACTCTGATTTCCATGTCTCCAGGTTGTCTAGAAGACTGAAGGTGAGTCTCACCATCCTTTATTCTTCTTCCTCATCTGAAACACTCTGCAGCTCAGCCTGATTTCACCTCTATTTTACATTCACACCATCTGTGTGTCTTTTCCTTTAAAGGGAGTGAGGGACGGGGACACATATGCCAGTCTGCAGCTTTCCAACATGAGCCCTGAATATGACGTGCTGCAGGTGAGCAAGTCTGACACACAAATGCACACCAGGGGGCGCCACTAGGCTGAAGTGAAGAGAGGCGATTATAAATTTGCATCTCGTCGGAGGATATGTGGCTTCACTGTTAATATTCAAAGAATGCATACATAATTTGACAAATTTTTTTTTAATTTACAACTTCATACAGAGTTAATGTTGTAATAAAAAAGGGGTCTGTCTATCCACATTTTCCTCTTGGTATGAACACTGCCCTGTGACTATGTCATTTCATACACTAAGGTGTTGCTTTAAATAACCATGAACCTGTGTGTGTGTGTGCGTGTGTGTGTACGTATAGGTAAAGTATCAGAAAGACACTGTGACTTCACAAGAAGAGGACAATGACTACCAGAACCTTTGAAATGGAAATTGAGACCAGTTTCTGTGTCTCATTAAAAATATAAGCACGTTGTGTATCCTTAAAACCTGTTGTCTGAAGAAAATATCCACTGAATGTGGAGTGTCACCTTTCTGTATTTGTCCACAGGGCATTTTTACAAGAGGAGATGTTCATTTTGTTTCTTGGAGAAAAGAACTTTGATGCATCTTTATTTTTCATCCTCTTTACACAATCATTTTTGCTCACAGTATTTGACTTACCCTGTCCCTGTTCTGATTTAATGACTGTTGTGCAACTTTGCACTTCACATACATTAGGCAGTTATGGAGAACACAAAAACGTTCCATTCTATTCCTCAAATGGAACATAAAAAAGGAAAAACAAATTGGAAAAAAAAAAAAACATGCAGACCCATGTGTACTGTTGCATGGTAATTGTAAACCTCACTTTTGCTGTTTCTTATTTCGATGGGAGGACCGTCTGTGTGAAGGACGTATTTCAACCATAAACCACAGTGCATGATAGAGCAGTTTTAAAACATGTTGCTTCCTGTTTTAGACCCCTGTTTCTCAGCCTTGGTCTTGGGAACCCACGGTGCCTGTTGGTTTTTCTTCTAGCCACTACACACAAGCTTATACTGTAATGGGCTGGTAATTATTCTTAATTAGATACTTAATTGCACTTAATTAGAGTTTTTTTTCCTATTGTCTATTAAAGGACAACTTCACCTTTTAAAGCTACGGTATACCAGAAATAGCAATGTATGCCCTAAAAAAATGAATGTCCCATATTCACATCCCAGGAATTTAAATTGGTCAGACCAAGATATGCTTTCATGTACTGCGCCTGTGAGGGCGGGGAAGGGTGAAGACCAGACGCGACCAAACAGGGGATCTATAAGTTACCAAAGGGCACTCCAGTAACCACTGAGTCTCGTGAGAGACGAAATAAGGGGGTGCTATACTCCTAGGGGACGTATCCCAAATAATGAATAATAAACCCCTAAACAGGTAACTGAGGAAGAAGGAGTATATAAGGAAAATAAAGGAATAGGAAAAAGAGAAATGAAAAATAAACAACTTCGAACCGAAGCTGAGAAAAAGAAAATGTCTTTTCAAAAACAAACAGAAGAAGTTCTGAGGCCAACTAAAACCAGGGGGAAAAACTGGTTAGTAAAGGGTAGAAAGGTTTGTGCCCCAACGGTGACACAATAACCCCTTAAAACCGCCGGCCTCAGAATCTGGACCTATACCGTCCTAATACCTCTTTCCAAAAAACAAACAAACTGAAGTCAGAATTCTTTTTTAAATCTCTTTGTTCTTAAATTCCTTATACCTTTCTCAGGAATACGACAGGGAACTGGCTAGAGCAAAACACGTTACACTCAAGCACCGTTCCACTGCCTACTGACGCTTTAAATACCCAGCCACAGGTGTGGCTGGTAATCAGCGGAAGATGTGAGCAACCCACAGGTGAAACCGATCAGAGGTAACCCTGCAGGAATGCATGGAATGTTCAAGCAGGAACAATCCTCCCACAGGAACCAAAAATAACGATTAGCCGAGTGGCTAATCTGCAAGCTCGAACTAGTCGTCCCCACACCCCAAAATAACGATTAGCCGAGTGGCTAATCGGAATGCTAACCACTGAGCCGGTGCAGGCACAGAAAAATGATCTACCTGCACAGAAACCGTGACAGTACCCCCCCTCTAAGGACCGGCCCCAGACGGGCCCTCGGACCCACGAGAGCGGAAATCCCGGATCAGTTCAGGATCCAATATGTCCCTAGAGGGAACCCAACAACGCTCCTCCGGACCATAACCCTCCCAGTCAATGAGAAATTGTACCCTACGGCCCACACGCCTCTCGGCCAGAATGCGACGCACAGTATAAACTGGTTCCCCATCCACGAGTCTAGGCGGAGGTGGGGGTTTGTCCACAGGGGCCAACGCGCTTATTAGAACTGGCTTAAGACGAGAGACATGAAAGGTAGGATGAATTCTCATGGACCGGGGCAGCTGTAGGCGAACCGTGACTGGGTTAATTCTCCGAAGAATCTTAAATGGACCAATGAAACGAGGAGCGAGTTTACGAGACTCCACTCGTAGAGGGAGGTCGCGAGTAGAAAGCCAGACACGCTGACCCACCCGATAGGAGGGCGCAGGTCTGCGGTGTCTGTCGGCAAGCCTCTTTTGACTGGCTGACGAGCGTAGCAGTGATGTACAAACTCTCCTCCAGGTGGACCGACACCGCTTGACAAATGTCTCTGCGGAGGGCACCTCGATGTTCTTCTCCAATTCTGGGAAGAGTGGAGGTTGATAACCACATTGGGCCTCAAATGGTGAGGTCCCCGTCGACGCGTTACGTAGCGTATTGTGCGCGTACTCTGCCCACACGAGTTGACGGCTCCAGGAGGTGGGATTGGAAGAGACCAGACAGCGGAGAGTGTTTTCCAACGTCTGATTTGTGCGTTCCGTCTGTCCATTGGTCTCTGGGTGAAACCCTGATGAGAGACTGACAGACGCCCCCAGAAGCGAACAGAATGCTCGCCAAAAACGCGCGGTAAACTGCGGGCCACGATCCGATACTACGTCTTGAGGTAACCCGTGTATTCGGAAGACGTGGTTAATAACTAACCGGGCGGTCTCCAAAGCCGACGGAAGTTTAGGCAACGCTATAAAATGAGCCGCCTTCGAGAATCTATCCACGACGACTAAGATGGCCGTGTTGCCATCAGAGGGTGGCAGCCCAGTGATAAAGTCCAGCGCTATGTGACTCCAAGGGCGACTAGGAACGGGCAAGGGACGTAAAAGACCCGACGGTGGAATGCGAGAACCCTTGTTCCGAGCGCAAACCGAGCAGGCCGAAACATACTCCCGCACATCCCTCTCCATGCCAGGCCACCAAAATCGCCGGGATAAAAAATCCTTAAATCTGTGGACACCCGGATGACAAGTCAGATGCGTGGAATGTCCCCAACGCAACACCTGGGCGCGTACCCTAGCAGGGACAAAGAGACAGTTAGGTGGACCTCCACCCGGATCCGGCTCAGACCTTTGAGCCTTCCGGACCACTGACTCAATCCTCCACATAGCAGGAGCTACAATCAAAGTGGGGGGAACAATGGGCTCTGGGGAGCGGTTGTCGTCTGATTGGTCATAGATTCTAGACAGGGCGTCAGGTTTGATATTTTTTGAACCCGGACGATAAGTAAGGATAAAATTAAATCGGGCAAAAAACAAAGACCAGCGACCCTGCCGCGAATTCCGTCTCTTAGCGCTCTGAATGAACTCCAGGTTTTTATGATCTGTCCAGACCGTGAAAGGATGTTCCGCCCCCTCCAGCCAATGCCGCCACTCCTCCAGAGCCAGCTTGACTGCCAAAAGTTCACGATCCCCGACGTCATAATTCCTCTCCGCTGGGGAAAGGGACCGCGAGAAATATGCACACGGGTGCACCTTGTTATCTACAGGGGACCGTTGAGATAAAATGGCTCCCGCGCCAAGCTCAGAGGCATCCACCTCCACCACAAATGGAAGTGCCGGGTTAGGCGTGATGAGAATGGGCTCAGAACAGAACATAGACTTTAAAACCCGGAAAGCCGCATCGGCTTTGGATGTCCAAGCAAAATGAACACTGGCCTCCTTTTTGGTCAGCACAGTGATCGGTGCGGCTACTGCACTAAAATTGCGAATGAAACGCCTGTAAAAGTTGGCGAATCCCAAAAACCGCTGCACCTGTTTAACTGATGTGGGTGGGGGCCAATTCTTAACTGCGGAGACTTTATCAGGGTCCATTTTAATAGTTCCCTCAGAAATGATAAACCCCAAAAAAGAGATAGATTTGGCATGGAATAGGCATTTCTCGGCCTTCACGAACAGTTTAGCCTCCAAAAGGCATTTCAAAACCTGCCTGACATGACTGACATGCTCAGCAGGAGTGTTGGAAAAGATTAAAATGTCATCTAAATAGACGAACACAAATCTCTCCAACATCTCCCTAAGAACGTCATTGACTAAGGCCTGAAATACCGCCGGGGCGTTCGTGAGACCGAATGGCATGACTAAATATTCGAAATGCCCGTTATGCGTGTTAAATGCCGTTTTCCACTCGTCTCCAGAAACCGTGACAGCGCCATGTGTGCTATTTGACAAATAATTCCAGCTGAATGAGGTTCCATTTTCCTTTGATTCACTTACAGACAGACAGGTGAAATCAGCTGGGGTCCAGTTTGTTGAGAGCAGAGGTGGGTAACCCGGCTTCAAAGAGTTAAAAGACTGACCACATATTTGCTCCACCAACATGAATTAAACCAGCCGATCACAATAATTAGTTCTCCTACCATGCTGAAGAGTTATGCTAATTAGAATCAGCTGGTTTAGTGCATGGTGATGGAGCAAATACATGGTCAGTCTTTTTTACTCTTTGAAGCCGGGTTACCCACCTCCGGTTGAGGGAGAGTGTGAAAACCTGAAAACATCCGTTGAAAACAAATGGAGCTTTTTGTCCGCGAACGGCAAAAAGTCAAACCTGCATTGTGTACATTTAACCACACAGTTATGGTTAAGCTGAACACATTTTCATCAAACTTTATTGATAAAAACTTTACTTTTGCTTTCACAACAAACCTGCGTTCACAGTTGGTCTACAGTCCCAGGATTGTAAAACACTGACATAGACTAAACAATGTGAAGTATTTCAATTTATTGGTGGTCATGCATGTTCAGAACCACTTGAAAAGTATTTAAGTGCTAAAAATTGAGGTGCTAGGCGAGGGAAGGGAAAGATATATCTCTTTTTATATACTCTGTTGTATTTTCTGTAATTTTCTGAAAAGATTATGTTTGGGTGGGCATTGATGTAGCATGTGTTTGAATAAGAACTATTGAATATATTATAACCTTCTGTCTCTGTATGATTTCTCTGATGGACTGTGATTTCTGTCAACATGTATCAAATAAATGTCTTCAAAAAATAGATAATGAAGATTTTCAGGGTCGATTACAATGTGTGCAGCAGCAGTTTGAACTGCGAAAGCTATCTGAATCTGGAAGTAAGGATTAGCTTTTCCCATTGTGAGGCAGTTCTGCTAAGCACCCAGCAATTGACCATAAAAGTTCATTTATAATTGATTACTTCTGATTTGGTTAACAACATACTGTATATCTGCATTGTATTAGCTAAAATAATTATACATCCATCTATAATAATAATAATAATAATAATGATAATAATAATAAGCTAATATTGTACAATGTTTTTGTATCATTTTATTATTTTTGTACTGTTTAAGAGTGTTATATTGACTGTTGTGCAGTAGCTCCTCATTTGTCCATTCTCCTTTTGATGTTACTCTGCTGATTGTTTGTGTTTTGGAAATTAATGCTACTTTATGTATTCTAATTTAACTGTAAATGCAGACTGTTACTGTTTTATGAAGTCGAAGTAGCTTGATCATCAGAGCAGCAATTGTAAGACACATTCTACATTTTTGGCATGTTTGTGTCTCACACATTTTCTGTGAAAGTTAAAAAAAAATATTCACAGCATCACGTTCCGAGCATGATTCAGGAAAGGCCACATATGAGAAGTTCCTCTTTTGTGTGCATTTAAACGTGTGCTCTACAGGCTGAGGGTCAGTGTGCAGTGGAGACAGACTGGATATTCTTCTGTTCTACAGTAAGTACATTTCTACCACTTGGCTCAAGCGAACTACAGATTAATCAGGTTGCCACTTTTATTGAAATTCAATTAAAAAGAACTGTACTGAAGTTGATTTATTCTGTCTATAATGGAAACACATTACTTTCATTTTTCTCAAGAGACATTGTGGTTGTAGGTGATTTTCTATTTTGCCTAAAGGTAGAGAAATTACAGATTGAGTGTAAACATTGTATTCTTCAAATATCATCATATATTGTGATAAACTGAATCTCATACAGGCATTTTAAAGTGTGTGTCAAAATAGACACCGCCATACGAATTAGCCTTTTGACTTTTCGCCATTTTAATCCAAAGTCATTTTGCCGTGTGGACTGAAATTGAAAGTAATTTATGCTTGGTCACATTTGAGTTAACAATTACATAACACAAATACAATTCTTAACAAATAGCAATCTTGTAAATATATGCACATACAGTATAATGTATTGATAAATTCAATGCCATTTAAAGCTATGGACTATGTATGAATGATGTTTAACAATGAAACATCATTCTTAACAGTGATAGTTGGCTAGGGTTGGGTAACAGTGTTTGTGCAGTACCAGGAAGTCACACGTGCAAACAGCTTCAGTATAAGGGCAATACTGGAAACACGCTTTTGTATTTTGAAGAGGTCTGATGCTTTGGCCCTATAGGTATGAGTTTTCACATGTTCATGGTTTTATCGTTTATGAAAGTATCTTAAAAAAAGATTTAAAAGTATCACAAGCAATTAACCAATTGAATTATATGGAATTGGAACCACTCCAGCCAAATTATAATCCAGGATACATGCTAAAATATTCATTTTTTCATTCTAAAATGAAATATTCGGAGGAGGGCAAATGATTAGTCTCCCAAGCCTTATTTATATATCGATAAATGCTTTTTGCTTTAAAAGTAAAATTAAAGTTCGCAAACATTCCTGAACTCAACATGACTAAAACAGAGTTTTAAGATTGTGTTCATTTTCCATTTCATTGTGTTGTACATGTATAGTCTATTTATCTTTATTAAAGATTACTGATTCAAAAAAAAAAAAAAATTGAGAAAACGATCCTTATTCTTATAATTTTCTTGTTCTTAATTTCATACTCAACAAAACCCATTGCCCATTGTGAAGATGTCATGCCTTTTAGGAAAAGAAGGAAAGATATTTGAAAATATATATTTTTTTTGTGTGCGTTTGGAGAAAGTCTTAGAAACTCAGAGGAGTGTTGACGTGTCCAGTGTGTAAGGGCTGAATGACTGTGGCCGTGTTGTCTTCTTTCCTTGAGCTCATGAGTTCCTTTCTCTGCCTCTGTCAGGACACTCAGTCACAACACATAACAGCCCATTTCATGTTGTTTCATTGATTTCTAGGATATATATTGGTCCAGGTGGTGCTGGACTACAAGCAACAGAAGACGGGAACCAATTCCTCAACAAATGTAATTGTTTTATTGAAATTTGCATTCTAAACTCTTCTGCAGTCTTTTTTCCATCAATTGTGTTCTGTTTTGAGCATTAAGGCGGATTAAAGAATTATGTTTATGGCAAGATGTGTGATTCATGGCACTCTGTAGGGCAGCCTACAATACATACAAATGATTAATTAAAAAAATAAAAGGGTGTCAGTGCTGTTTTCTAACTTCAGTTCCTCTGCTCCTCAGAGTCATGATTGAAGCAGAGAGGTTCATCCTCATTGGCTGCCTGCTGCAAGGTGGGTCATTAAAGGGGTGGGGTCTAACTCTATACTGGAAAGATATACAGCGATCCAAAGGGATGACTGTAGATTATCATGGTATAAAAACATGATTTTTATATATAAATATGTGGAGAATGGGTGTGCTTTATATTAATTATAATTGCAGCTTTCAGTCAGTAAAACGTTTATTGTATTAAATATGAATAAAACATTCACACAGCAAAGTCTCGTGAGGTCTGTAAAGCTGCTGTTGTGTGTGTATAAAGCTGACCCAAATCCCCATATAGCTCCTGTATTTATTGATATGTGTTGTGTGTGTTGTAGGTGCCCTGGGGAGAGAGTTTGCAGTCTGGATGCCTCAGAGTATAGAAGCTCTGAGTGGATCCTGTGTGCTGATTCCCTGCACATTTGATATAAAATCTAAATTTGACAGAGATCTGACAGCTAAGGCTAAAGGACTCTGGAAAAAAAGTAGCAATAATGGTGAAATCGTGTTCGATTCCAGCAGAACTGAGAATGAAATTAAAGGAACATTAACTGGAAAACTGAAGGAGAGGAACTGCACCACAATCCTGGATCGCTTCCCTTTGACTCACAATGATACTTATTTCTTCAGATTGGAATCCCAGACTCCTCTCACGTATAATTTTCCTACAGGTGTCAAAATTAACGTACAAGGTACTGAATTTGCTGTTATGCCTTTTTTTTACTGTGTGCCATTGTGTTTATGCTGGGACCATACGTTTTTAAAATTAGGTGGAGGAGATAGAAATGCTGTCTTATATCAGAAATACACCTTGGATGCAGAAAAATAAAGAATGCAAAAAGAAATTACTTGTTAATACATTACACATTGTAAATACTGCATGTTAGTCAGACTGTTAATGTGGTGATTAGTTTGCGTTGACTCTCCAATCCTGAGACAGACAGTAATTCGTCCTCATGTCTCCATGTCTCCTAGACTCTCCACCCAAACCCAAGTTAACCCCAGAGAGGCTGGAGGTGATGGAGGGGACCTTTGTGAGTTTGAACTGCTCTGCTGCAGCCCCCTGTCCCGAACTCCCCCCAAATCTGACATGGACCCCCAGGCTGAGTGACAGTGTGGATCAACTGCAAAAGAATGAGGATCGAACCAAATCTGTGTCTTCTGTTCTGACCTTCACTGCTTCCCACCTCCACCATGGGCAGAAGATCACCTGCAGGGCACTTTACACACTGCAACAAGACGACACTCAGAAGACATCTGAGGCCAGTCTGACTCTCAGAGTTCTGTGTAAGAAAGCTGGATTTGAAAGTATTATTCTTAGCTTTTTCAAATCATTGATTAATAATAATAATAATAATAATAAGAATAATAATAATAATAATAATAATCGCTTTGAGCTTTTTTCATGGTCAGTATGCTGTGCAGAATTATCACCATAATTGAATAATGACAATACAATGATACAAATAAAAATCATAAACAAGCAAATGTAAATTACCTGATGTTGTGCTCATCCATTATAGCAGGGGAGCACAATCCTTTCTGAAAAATTCTGGTGTGGGTGCAGGTTTTTGTTTTATGCCAGCACTAATACACCTGATTTAAGGCCTTGATTAGTTAAATAATTAAATCAGGTGTTGTAATGCTGGGATAGAACTAAAACACAACAGACCTTTTCAGATAAGATTGGACACCCCTATTTTAAAGCACGCAACCGTTACACATCATCAGATTGTGTATAACTTAGATCCTCCTAAGAACACCTCAGTGTCAGTCAGTCCCTCTGGTTCTTTGTTGGTGGGCAGCTCTGTGACTCTGACCTGCAGCAGTAATGCCAACCCAGCAGTGCAGAACTACACCCGGTATAAAGTGAATGGGACAGAGATGAACACTGTAGGAACTGGACAGAATATCACCTTCAATGTGACTGAGTCCAGTGGCAGCGAACAGTACTACTGTGAAGCTCAGAATGAACATGGCAAGGACAACTCAGCAAATGTCCAACTAAACGTGATATGTATGTTCAGTGCATCTATTATATAATTGTATAAATCATACTATCGTTATATGTGTGCAACTGTGATATTAGTAACTGTGGATCCTGTGTTCAGACATGCCTCAGATCTCTGGCTCTGGGAGCTGCAGCAGAACTACAGCAGAGATCAGCTGCTCCTGTGAGAGCCGTGGGAATCCCTCTCCCAGCATGGAGTGGCATGTGTCTGGACTGCGGGTCACTAACTCTACTGACAGAGTCATCAGGGAGGAGCAGCTGGGGAACACAGGCCTGAGGAGCTCCCTCACCATGCGCCAATCACAGGGAGACACGCCCACTCTCCTCTGCATCAGCACCAACACTCTCGGCAACTCCAGCCTCCAGCTCCACCTCCCGTCTCCACAGCAACACTCAGGTATTTACATACATGGCTTTTTATAATTGTGTACTTTTACTGTATGACATAAAGCCTACACAACATTGTTATAAACATGATGTAACACCTGTTATTGGGATGGCAGGTATGCAATCCAGCCAAGTTACGCCTTGGCGGGGGCATGCCCCATACCTATATTACTATTTACAACAGCTCATTAAAGACTTGCTAACTATTTACTTTTTACTCCACCCTTACTAATCCTGTGGAGGTGCGTTGTTTATTTTTTATGGTTTCCCAGGCAGTAGGTTTCCAATTCTGTGTAAGATGTGTTTCTACTTTTTTCTATCCTGCCTTCCAAGGTGGAGATTTTTCGAAAACTCCGGTTTCTCTGTCTTCATGTGGACAAGAAAAACGGAGCTTTATGACAATGCTGACGTCATGTCAACTCGCGCATCAGTTACCATGGCAATTGGTGCATTGCGCATGCGGCAATCATTTCAGCGTTCTCTTGTGGACGGAGATATTTTTTAAAACGCCGGTCGTGTGGATAGTTTCTTTTTTTTTAACGGAGGGGGAAAAAACTATGTTTTAAGAAAAATCGGTATACGTGTGGACAGGGCCTAAAATGTGGGGAATATTTTTACGCTCTTCATATACACTCTCACTGTTGGATTTCTGTAAACAAGAGAAGTCTGTTCATGTCCTTCAATATATTTTTAGGCATAAATTAAGTTCTACATCATGACTGTTTTTTTTTTCAGGAGTACAATACAGTTATCTGCTGTTATATATTATCATAGCAGGACTGATTTGTCTGAATGTATTGACAATTGGATTCAGTATCTTCAAAATTAAAAGGTGAGTATATCTTTTCAATTTGATCTTTTATTTATTAAATGTTGACAAAATATACCTTTATCATAATAGTTTTACAACAAATTATAATTTTTCACTGTACCTCGTTTTAGCAGATTTTTCAACTGAAAACCAATTTGCAATCACAACCTGAAAAATCGAAGTGGATGAGAATGCAAGTGTTGCCAGTCATTGAAATTATATAGTAGTATAGAGTATTATAGAGAGTATTATAGTTACAAAAAGGCAATTATTCTTTCAGTAAAATGTCACTAAAATTAAAACCATCCCTTACAGTATATGACTGAGGTCTGCAGAGGCATATTGTATGAGCAGAGGCAATAACACATTCTCTCTATACTCTGATTTTCACGTTTCCAGGTTGTCTAGAAGACTGAAGGTGAGTCTCACCATTCTTTCCTCCTCTTTCTCTTCTGAAACACTCATCTCAGCCTGATTTCACCTCTATTTTACATTCACACCATCTGTGTGTCTTTTCCTTTAAAGGGAGGGAGGGACGGGGACACATATGCCAGTCTGCAGCTCCCCAACATCAGCCCAGATTATAATGTGCTGCAGGTGAGCAAGTGTGAGAAATACACACCAGGGGGCGCCACTATGCTGGTTAATCACATTTCTGAAACATATGCAGATTCTCAGATTCTCAGTATCAGAGACGTGTGTAGTAAAGACAGGATCAGATCTGTGTTTGCTTTTAATCAGTCAGTTCAAACAGAGGTGAGAACCTCCCAGACTCAGCTGAAGGGCTAAAATGCTCTATGGCCGTGGTTCTCAACTGGTGGGTCACAACCCAAAAATGGGTCGTGGGGTCATTTTGAGTGGGTCGCAGATGTGTGCGTCAAAAAAAAAAAAAAATTGAGGGAAAAATTATTCAGAATTTATTTTGAAGGACATACGTTTCCCATGACGCAGCGCGCGTGCAGTAGCGTTTTCTGCCAGCGTTGTTATGACAGTAACATTCGAGCATTTGTAAACATGACGAAACGCAAATACGACACCCACTACATTAAATATGGGTTTTCTTACATTGAGGACAAAAGAGAGGGACCAAAACCTCAGTGTGTTGTGTGCAGCGAAGTGCTGGCACATGAAAGCATGAAGCCATCAAAAATGAAACGCCATTTAGAAACGAAACACTCCGCTCATAAAGACAAACCTGTCGAGTACTTTCAAAGATGACTCCAGGAGCTGAGGGCATTGCAAAAGTGCCTAACGTCTTCATGTTTGAAGCAAGAGCAGGCACTCCGTGCATCTTACCACGTAGCTCACCGTATTGCAAAGTCCAAGAAGCCCCACACCACTGCAGAAGACCTCATCTTACCTGCAGCCGTTGACATGGTCAGAGAGGTGCTGGATCAATCTGCTGCGGATAAACGGAAGACCATACCACTGTCGAATGATTCCATAAGTAGGCGGATTGAAGAAATGTCCGATGACATCAAACAACAGACCACAGCTCGCGTCAAGGCAAGTGCTCACTATGCATTACAGATGGACGAATCCACAGACATCGCTAACCATGCGATTTTACTTGTTTATGTGAGGCATGTGTGGGAAGGGGACTTGCAGGAGCAATTTCTCTGCACTAGAGATCTTCCCACCACTACAACTGCAGAGGACATTTTCAGTACTGTGGATTTGTACTTGGGTTCGGTGGGCCTAAGCTGGCATATGTGCGTTGTCAGGAGCAAAAAGCATCCCCAGTTATCCCATTAGTTCCCCCAAACTTAGGTCTGTTATGTCAGCCTTATGATGAAGGGTTCAAGTAAAGTGCTACTGAATATTCTTCATAATACAGTGCTGTTCAGCATGTATCCCCTGATAGGGTAATCTCTGCTACAGTTAAATTTAGATTCTTGAAACTTGATAAGTATCACCAGTTTAAACTTGTTTAAAAAGCATATATGCCTGTAATTCAAGATAAGTCTGCCTTTTTATTATGGGTTTTTAGCCTTAGTTGCGCGTTTATTGTTTTTTTCATGTTTTTAAAAGTGCATGAAGGCATTGTGTATTACTGCACTATTTTTTTGTGAAATAAATTAGAGTGGTTCAAAAATGTCAGAAATTTGGGTTACGACTTAATGACGAAGGAAAAATGTGGGTCCTGAGGCTAGACCAGTTGAGAACCACTGCTCTATGGAATCACATTGGATTGGATACAGTTGACACTCGTACTTAACTCTGACTGATGCTATTTTTTCCACAAAATGAAAGCTGGCAAACTCAGAATAAATATGGTACGGATTCTCAAAAGAATTTTTACAAAATTGAAGAAGTTTTTGATTAATATTATTGCTGTTTACTGATATTTATTTTTATAATTGGAAGAAAACTTTCACATTTTCTTCATGATATGATCATAAGCCCTGCCTGCTCCCTCCACTGACGGAATGATTTCAAGTGCCAAAGTGTGGCTCTGATCCAGATATGGAGGTTTAAATAACCAAACATTGTGTGTGTGCGTGTGTTTGTGCATGCATGTGCATGCATGTGTGTGTGTGTGTGTGTGTGTGTGTGTGCCTGTGTGTTTGTGCATGCTTGTGCATGTGTGTGTTTGTGTTTGTGTGTATGTGTGTGTACGTGTGTTTGTGTGTGTGTGTGCGTCCATGTGTTTGTACACGCGTGTGCATGCGTGTGTGTGTGTGTGTTTGTTTGTTTGCGTGTGTGTGTGTGTGTTTGTGTGTGTGTCTGTGTGTAGGTAAAAAACAAGCATCAGGAAGACCCTGGGACTTCACAAGAAGAGAACAATTACTACCAGAACCCTGGAGATGGAAATTGAGACCAACTGCAGCTCATTAAAAATGTGATCATGTTGTGTTTTCTGAAAAGCTATTGTTTAAAGAAAACAACTGAATGCAGTGTCACTTTTATTTTGTATGTTCAAGAGGGATTTTCTTCAGATTTATCTTTTTTATTTGATATTTATCCTGGCAGAAATTTTTTGTTTTATCCATTCTGATTTTTAATCATCTTTACAGAATATTTTTTGTTCATTGTCCATTTCCGACATCTTCACTGAATTCACTCATTTCTGAGAAATAGAAATTCATTTTCCATCCCAATGAATTTTCAACAATTGCTGTTGTGGGACAGATTGACAGTAAATTTTAAGTAAACCAAATGTTTTTTTTTTTATTCTTTATTCTTTAAACTCAAAAACGGAAGAAAAAAAAATAATGGACTCTATACTATATAATATTATACAGTATAATATACACTATTGCATGGATATTTTAAACCTGAATTTTGATGTTTCTCAATTTAATGTTTTGACGGTGTGTATGAAGGAAGTATTAAACCATCGATCACTGTGTTTGATAGAGCAGTTTGAAAACATTTCCTTCCTGCTCCTCTGTTTTTGACCAGTGCTTCTTAGCCCTGGTCCAGGGGACCCACTGTGTATGCTGGTTTTTGTTCCAACCATAGAAACATGCTCTGTATTGTCATGAGCTGGTCGTTGTTCTTAATTAGGAACTAATTGCTCTTAAGTAGAATTTTTACATCTATTGAAGGACAATTGTGTCAGGCTGAGCGGGGGAATGGACCCAAACGCAGAGTCAAAAAACACTCAAAATCCAAAGGGTAAACACAAAACCGAGGAAGTTACTTTTAATAAATACAAAAACAGCAAAAACAAAGCCGTGCAAAGCAAGTCAAAAATGGACAAAGTTCTTAACACGCAAAAACAGAAAATGCAGAAATTCAAAAACAATGCAAAAACAGAGCATGGGCAGGGAGGAAAACACTCAGGGCAAAACACTGAGTCACAAGTACACGAAGGAGCACAAACCGAAACACAATCCAAAACGCACACAAAAAAGGATCCAGCACCTGAGTCATTACATTACATTACATTACAGGCATTTGGCAGACGCTCTTATCCAGAGCGACGTACAACAAAGTGTATAACCACAACCAGGAACAAGTATGACGAAAAACCCTAGAGAGAAGTACTGGTCCATGGAAGAAGGGAACTTAAAAAGACACGACACTGACGAGACACAGGAGGGCACAATGCACAATCAGGCCACAGAGAGGGAAGGGAAAACGAG
The DNA here is from genome assembly GCF_013347855.1 of Anguilla anguilla. Taxonomy (NCBI): domain Eukaryota; kingdom Metazoa; phylum Chordata; class Actinopteri; order Anguilliformes; family Anguillidae; genus Anguilla; species Anguilla anguilla. Next base: position 80,752,775 of record NC_049201.1, on the reverse strand, counting down.
ACAACCCAAAAACAATAATAGAATAATTGAAAAGAATAATACAATTAAACGGGGTATAAGGACAGAACTAAAAACTGAAGTTCCGCCATCAGGCGGCCAAAAAAGGGAAACACAGACAAACCACAGAACCATGACAATTATGTTTTTTTGTTATTATATCTATAAGCTTAATTAAGTTTTGTCAGTGAATGTACTGATTTGCATGGATCCAGGGTCAATTGTTCTCTGATCAGATACTGAGAGGCAATTATGCTTTCAGTAAAAATGACTAAAATTAAAACCATCCCTTACAGTATATGACTGAGGTCTGCAGAGACATATTGTATGAGCAGAGGCAATAACACATTCTCTCTCTACTCTGATTTTCACGTTTCCAGGTTGTCTGGAAGACTGAAGGTGAGTCTCACCATCCTTTCCTCCTCTTCCTCTTCTGAAACACTCTGTCTGCAGCTCAGCCTGATTTCACCTCTATTTTACATTCACACCATCTGTGTGTCTTTTCCTTTAAAGGGAGGGAGGGACGGGGACACATATGCCAGTCTGCAGCTTTCCAACATGTGCCCTGAATATGACGTGCTGCAGGTGAGCAAGCGTGACACAGAAATATACACCAGGGGGCGCCACTAGGCTGAAGTGAAGAGAGGTGATTAAAAATTTGCATCTCGTCGGAGGATATGTGGCTTCACTGTTAATAATCAAAGAATGCATACATAATTGGACAATTTTTTTTAAATTTACAATATCATACAGAGTTAATTTTGTAATAAAAAAGGGGTCTGTCTTTCCACATTTTCCTCTTGGTATGAACACTGCCCGAGAGTATGTCATTTCATGCACCAAGGTGCTGCTTTAAATAACTATGAACCTGCGTGTGTGTGTGTGTGTGTGTGTACGTATAGGTTAAGTATCAGAAAGACACTGTGACTTCACAAGAAGAGGAGAATGACTACCAGAACCTTTGAAATGGAAACTGAGACCAGTTGCTGTGTCCCATTAAAAATATAAGAACGTTGTGTTTCCTTAAAACCAGTTGTCTGAAGAAACTAATCACTGAATGTGGAGTGTCACCTTTCTGTATTTGTCCACAAGGCATTTTTATGTGAGGAGATGTTCATTTTGTTTCTTGGAGAAAAGAATTTTGTTGCGTCTTTATTTTTCATCCTCTTTACACAATCATTTTTGCTCACAGTATTTGACTGACCCTGTCCCTGTTTTGATTTAACGACTGTTGTGCATCTTTGCACTTCACATACATTAGGCAGTTATGGAGAACACGAAAATGTTTCATTCTATTCCTCAAATGGAATATAAAAAAGGAAAAATAAATTGAAAAACAAAAAAACATGCAGACCCATGTGTACTGTTGCATGGTAATTGTAAACCTCACTTTTGCTGTTTCTTATTTCGATGTGAGGACCGTCTGTGTGAAGGAAGTATTTCAACCATTTACCACAGTGCATGTTAGAGCAGTTTTAAAACATGTTTCTTCTTGTTTTAGACCTGTGATTCTCAGCCTTGGTCTTGGGAACCCACGGTGCCTGTTGGTTTTTCTTCTAGCCACTACACACAAGCTTATATTGTAATGGGCTGGTAATTATTCTTAATTAGATACTTAATTGCACTTAATTAGACTTTTTTTTCCTATTGTCTATTAAAGGACAACTTCACTTTTTAAAACTATGGTATACCAGAAATAGCAATGTATGCCCTAAAAAAATTAATGTCCCATATTCACATGCCAGGAATATAAATTAGTCAGACCAAGATATGCTTTCATGTACTGCGCCCTGTGTGCTATTTGACAAATAATTCCAGCTAAATGAGGTTCCATTTTTCTTTGATTCACTTACAGACAGACAGGTGAAATCAGCTGGGGTCCGGTTTGTTGAGAGCAGAGGTGGGTAACCCGGCTTCAAAGAGTAAAAAGACTGACCACATATTTGCTCCACCAACATGAACTAAACCAGCCGATCACAATAATTAGTTCTCCTATCATGCTGAAGAGTTATGCTAATTAGAATCAGCTGGTTTAGGGCATGGTGATGGAGCAAATACATGGTCAGTCTTTTTACTCTTTGAAGCCGGGTTACCCAAAACCTGAAAATATCCGTTGAAAACAAATGGAGCTTGTTGTCCGCGAACGGCAAAAAGTCAAACCTGCATTGTGTACATTTAACCACACAGTTATGGTTAAGCTGAACACATTTTCATCAAACTTTATTGATAAAAACTTTACTTTTGCTTTCACAACAAACCTGCGTTCACAGTAGGTCTACAGTCCCAGGATTGTAAAACACTGACATAGACTAAACAATGTGAAGTATTTCAATTTATTGGTGGTCATGCATGTTCAGAACCAATTGAAAAGTATTTAAGTGCTAAAAATTGAGGTGCTAGGCGAGGGAAGGGAAAGAGATATCTCTTTTTATATACTCTGTTGTATTTTCTGTAATTTTCTGAAAAGATTATGTTTGGGTGGGCATTGATGTAGCATGTGTTTGAATAAGAACTATTGAATATATTACAACCTTCTGTGTCTGTATGATTTCTCTGATGGACTGTGATTTATGTCAACATGTATCAAATAAATGTCTTCAAAAAATAGATAATGAAGATTTTCAGGGTCGATTACAATGTGTGCAGCAGCAGTTTGAACTGCGAAAGCTATCTGAATCTGGAAGTAAGGATTAGCTTTTCCCATTGTGAGGCAGTTCTGCTAAGCACCCAGCAATTGACCATAAAAGTTCATTTATAATTGGTTACTTCTGATTTGGTTAACAACATACTGTATATCTGCATTGTATTAGCTAAAATAATTATACATCCTTCTATAATAATAATAATAATAATAATAATAATAAGCTAATATTGTAAAATGTTTTTGTATCATTTTATTATTTTTGTACTGTTTAAGAGTGTTATATTGACTGTTGTGCAGTAGCTCCTCATTTGTCCATTCTCCTTTTGATGTTACTCTGCTGAATGTTTGTGTTTTGGAAATTAATGCTACTTTATGTATTCTAATTTAACTGTAAATGCAGACTGTTACTGTTTTATGAAGTCGAAGTAGCTTGATCATCAGAGCAGCAATTGTAAGACACATTCTACATTTTTGGCATGTTTGTGTCTCACACATTTTCTGTGAAAGTTTAAAAAAAAAATATTCACAGCATCACGTTCCGAGCATGATTCAGGAAAGGCCATATATGAGAAGTTCCTCTTTTGTGTGCATTTATACTTGTGCTCTACAGGCTGAGGGTCAGTGTGCAGTGGAGACAGACTGGATATTCTTCTGTTCTACAGTAAGTACATTTCTACCACTTGGCTCAAGCGAACTATAGATTAATCAGGTTGCCACTTTTATTGAAATTCAATTAAAAAGAACTGTACTGAAGTTGATTTATTCTGTCTATAACGGAAACACATTACGTTCATTTTTCTCAAGAGACATTGTGCTTGTAGGTGATTTTCTATTTTGCCTAAAGGTAGAGAAATTACAGATTGAGTGTAAACATTGTATTCTTCAAATATTATCATATATTGTGATAAACTGAATCTCATACAGGCATTTTAAAGTGTGTGTCAAAATAGACATTATACGCACTGAAAGGGCACCGCAATACGAATTAGCCTTTTGACTTTTCGCCATTTTAATCCAAAGTCATTTTGCCGTGTGGACTGAAATTGACGTGCAAACAGCTTCAGTATAAGGGCAATACTGGAAACACGCTTTTGTTGTTTGGAGAGGTCTGATGCTTTGGCCCTATAGGTATGAGTTTTCACATGTTCATGGTTTTATCGTTTATGAAAGTATCTTAAAAAAGATTTAAAAGTATCACAAGCAATTAACCAATTGAATTATATGGAATTGGAACCACTCCAGCCAAATTATAATCCAGGATACATGCTAAAATATTCATTTTTTCATTTTAAAATGAAATATTCAGAGGAGGGCAAATGATTAGTCTCCCAAGCCTTATTTATATATCGATACATGCTTTTTGCTTTAAAAGTAAAATTAAACTTTGCAAACATTCCTGAACTCAACATGACTAAAACAGAGTTTTAAGATTATGTTCATTTTCCATTTCATTGTGTTGTACATGTATAGTCTATTTATCTTTATTAAAGATTACTGATTCAAAAAAAAAAAATTTAGAAAAAGATCCTTATTCAAATAATTTTCTTGTTCTTAATTTCATACTCAACAAAACCCATTGCCCATTGTGAAGATGTCATGCCTTTAAGGAAAAGAAGGAAAGATATTTGAAAATATATATTTTTTTTTTGTGTGCATTTGGAGAAAGTCTTAGAAACTCAGAGGAGTGTTGACTTGTCCAGTGTGTAAGGGCTGAATGACTGTGGCCGTGTTTTCTTCTTTCCTTGAGCTCATGAGATCCTTTCTTTGGCTCTGTCAGGACACTCAGTCATAACACATAACAGCCCATTTCATGTTGTTTCATTTATTTCTAGGATATATATTGGTCCAGGTGGTGCTGGACTACAAGCAACAGAAGACGGCAACCAACTCCTCAACAAATGTAATTGTTTTATTGAAATTTGCATTCTAAACTCTTCTGCAGTCTTTTGTCCATCAATTGTGTTCTGTTTTGAGCATTAAGGCGGATTAAAGAATTATGTTTTTGGCAAGATGTGTGATTCATGGCACTCTGTAGGGCAGCCTACAATACATACAAATGATTAATTAAAAAAATAAAAGTGTGTCAGTGCTGTTTTCTAACTTCAGTTCCTCTGCTCCTCAGAGTCATGATTGAAGCAGAGAGGTTCATCCTCATTGGCTGCCTGCTGCAAGGTGGGTCATTAAAGGGGTGGGGTCTAACTCTATACTGGAAAGATGTACAGCGATCCAAAGGGATGACTGTAGATTATTATGGTATAAAAACATGATTATTATATATAAATTTGTGGAGAATTAATGTGCTTTATATTAATTATAATTGCAGCTTTCAGTCAGTAAAACGTTTATTGTATTAAATATGAATAAAACATTCGCACAGCAAAGTCTCGTGAGGTCTGTAAAGCTGCTGTTGTGTGTGTATAAAGCTGACCCAAATCCCCATATAACAGCTGTATTTACTGATATGTGCTGTGTGTGTTTTAGGAGCCCTTGGGAGACAGTTTGAAGTCTGGATGCCTCAGAGTATAGAAGCTCTGAGTGGATCCTGTGTGCTGATTCCCTGCAGATTTGATATAAAATCTGAATTTGACAGAGATCTGACAGCTAAGGCTAAAGGACTATGGAAAAAAAGTAGCATTAACGGTGAAATCGTGTTCGATTCCAGCAGAACTGAGAACCAAATTAAAGGAACATTAACTGGAAAACTGAAGGAGAGGAACTGCACCACAATCCTGGATCGCTTCCCTCCATCTTACAGTGATTATTTCTTCAGATTGGAATCCTTAAATAAACTCAAGTATGATTATACTCCAGCTGTCAAAATTAATGCAAAAGGTACTGCATTTGCTGTTATGCCTTTTTCACTGTGTGCCATTGTGTTGATTCTATACATTTAAAATTATTGTCCTCTATGAGAAATACACGTTGGATGTAAAATAAAGAATGAAAATGATTTGTCTTTAGATTTCACATTTAAATGCTGTTAGTTAGATGCTGTTGATGTGCTGATTAGTGTGTGTTCTGAATTCTGTGTGTCTCTCCAATCCGGAGACAGACAGTAACCCATCCTCATATCTCCATGCCTCCTAGACTCTCCACCCAAACCCAAGATAACCACAGAGAGGGTGGAGGTGATGGAGGGGACCTCTGTGAGTTTGAGCTGCTCTGCTGCAGCCCCCTGTCCTAAACTCCCCCCAAATCTGACATGGACCCCCAGGCTGAATGACAGTGTGGATCAACTGCAAGAGAATGAGGATCAAACCAAATCTGTGTCTTCTGTTCTGACCTTCACTGCTTCCCACCTCCACCATGGGAAGACAATCAATTGCAGTGCACTTTACACACTGCAACAAGGAGGCATTCAGAAGACATCTGAGGCCAGTCTGACTCTAAGAGTTCTGTGTAAGAGAGCTGGATTTGAAAGTATTATTCTTAGCTTTTGTAAATCATTGAATAATAATAATAATAATAATAATCATTGCTTTGAGCTTTTTTCATGGTCAGTATCCTGTGCAGAATTATCACCATGATTGAATAATGACAATAAATACAATGATACAAATAAAAATCATAAACAAGCAAATGTAAATTACCTGATGTTGTGCTCATCCGTTATAGCAGCGGAGGACAATCCTTTCTGAACAATTCTGGTGTGGGTGCAGGTTTTTGTTTTATGCCAGCACTAATATATCTGATTCAAGATCTTGATTATGTCAATAATTAAATCAGGTGTTGTAATGCTGGGATAAAACTAAAACACAACGGACATTTTCAGATATGATTGGACACCCCTATTTTAAAGCACGCAACTGTTACACATCATCAGATTGTGTATAACTCCTCACAAACTAAGAAAATAAGTTTTGTATTTTTGTATCACTTAGATCCTCCTAAGAACACCTCAGTGTCAATCAGTCCCTCTGGATCAGTGTTGGCGGGCAGCTCTGTGACTCTGACCTGCAGCAGTAATGCCAACCCAGCAGTGCAGAACTACACCTGGTATAAAGTGAATGGGACAGAGATGAACACTGTAGGAACTGGACAAAATATCACCTTCACTGTGACTGAGTCCAGTGGCAGCGAACAGTACTACTGTGAAGCACAGAATGAACATGGCAAGGAGAACTCAACTGTACAACTGGAAGTTGATTGTAAGTTTATCATCCTACTAATTATATGTCCATTAATTTTATTTTTTGCAAAATAAATGTGCTTTATATTTATTCTAATGTTATCAGCACAGAAACATGAACACGTTTATTGTTTTTCACACTGGAGAACCAGGAAATCCTGTTTACCATCTTTTAATATTTAATCATATCAGTTTTTTGAACGTGGATTGAGAGTTGATCATAACTGAAAAACATATAACAGAACTACAGATATAAATGCAATGTATTTTTTTTTTCCATTAGACCCCAAGAACTGACTGGTTCTCACTGGGGATAAAACAGTCAGAAAGAGCCTTTTTTGTGATAAATGGCTGGGTGGTAGTGTAGTATAGGGGTCAGTGGCCTGGTCTTGTAAATTATAGGGTGCAGGTTTGAATCCCAGGTGGCACACTGCATTTTACTCTTAAGCAGTGTACTTACTGAACTGTGTCAGTATTTATTCAGTTATAGAAAATGATACTATTCAAAAAAATAAATAAATAAAACTAGTGTTAGTAGTTCTAGTTAAGCATTTCTCCTCAATGCCCTCTTTTTATAAAATATAAAATGTGTTGAACAGGTACGAACAAAGATTGAATATAATGGACTTTAATGCCAACTTCCCCTGATCAGTTCTTCATGTACAGTAATGCTTTTTTCCCTCTCCATAGTCTGTACATACTGTACATGTTGTATATAGTCTGTGACAACAATGTTTTGGCAGCATGGGTCTAGTTATGTAAAATCAATGTGTTTCCAGGGCAATTTTTATCGGGAGTTAGGAAAAAAATATCAAATGCATGAGTAGTTGCATTTGCACTCAAAAAAGTTAATTAAACTAAAAGTTAATTTTACTAAAAAAAAAAGTTTTGTTTTGTAAATTGTTTGTTTTACAATGGCAATAGGGAGGTTTACCCTCATAAAAGACACATTATTTTTCTTCCAGATCCTCCTAAGAACACCTCAGTGTCAATCAGTCCCTCTGGTTCTTTGTTGGTGGGCAGCTCTGTGACTATGACCTGCAGCAGTAATGCCAACCCAGCAGTGCAGAGATACACCTGGTATAAAGGGAATGGGACAGAGATGAACACTGTAGGAACTGGACAGAATCTCACCTTCACTGTGACTGAGTCCAGTGGCAGTGAACAGTACTACTGTGAAGCTCAGAATGAACATGGCAAGGACAACTCAGCAAATGTCCAACTAAACGTGATATGTATGTTCAGTGCATCTATTATATAATTGTATAAATCATATTATTGTTATATGTGTGCAGCTGTGCTGTAGAATTTTTATAGTGGGAAATTTAGGCTTAGAAAAGTATGTTTTAAAGTACATTGAAATGACTGAAGAATAAAAAAAATTATGCACATTTGTTTTGTTGTTGCCTGAAGACAACTGAGAAGTGTCACGTTCAACCACCATGGTACTCCTTTAAAGAAATTACTTCTTTTTTTTTTAAAGCGTTTTGTGTTCACTCAATTTCCCTGTCCACACAATGTCCTTTGCTCAGGTTTCTGCGGGACCTCATGGAAGACTGGTGTTGCGGTCGCTGTCGCTGTCGCTGTCGCTGTTGCCATTTTAATCATATGGCATATCAGGTAGGCCATTCAAATGCAGAGGTGGACAGTTCCATTACAGTGGCCAAATTTATTTGTGATTTGAGGGCGCAGGGTGGAGGGGCGTAGGTTGGGTGTGGATGTGAATGATGTCGTGATCATATAATCTCCAGCAAGGATAATTACGTAGTGATAAGATGTAAGCAATGTCTCCTTACTGGTTGAGAAAAGACAAAAAACAGATGAGATCCACCAATCACAGTGTGTGTTAGTAACAACAAACAGAAAATAAGCCAATTGAGATTGATGGATACTTTCTGGCTACTTTAATTTCATTCACCTTGAGCTGAAGATGGGAGGCTGCAGACCACTCCTGTTAGGCCGGTTTGATTGGCTGATGTGTGCTACATTGCTACTGCGAAGCACACTCTCTCATGATGCTGAAATACAATTGCCACTTCCAATATAAATGAAGAAGAAAAATCCAGCCTAAACACTTGAAATGTAAAAATGATCTCCATGGTGATTTTAAGCCCTTTGCACAAGCCCCCTTGGGGCGAGGACGCTAGCATGACACATTGGACACTGTCTGGGAGTTCATAAAAATAGTATTTCGCCACCAAAATTTTGTACTACGTCCTAGCAACAAGATAAAACCAACAATAGCCTAGTATGCCAGTACACTAAATAGCAACATAACCAAGTGGAATTCTTGTGCAATTACACCATGTGATTCTACAATATCTGTAACTAAATATGGAATAAATATACAATCTTACTGTTGGTTTTGCGTGTGGAAATGTCCCTTTCAAGATTTAGTGGTTATTTATTGCCTTTAACAATGTATTTGAGAAATTGGGGGTTTGGGTTAACATTGGCCATGCAAAAAAACCCACTTGCATTTATGCCATTGTAACTCTTTTTAGTTAATTATGTTTTTTTTTATAACTGTTATATCCAGCAAAGGACCGTATAATCTTTCCAAGGGTGTATGGTACATCTCATCATAATGATGGTTCACAGACGAGCGCAACAGAACTAATAATTTGTTGTGAAATATATGATAATGTTATGATTTACAGCAATGCACAATTTAGATATTTTGAATAGATTTGGGGACACTTGATACCCGGGTAGGCTGCATACAGTTAGCTTAACAGATCTTTAGTGGTTCTGCATATCTCCCTCAGAATTTTCACACTTGTGGTCAGAGAGAGTTTGATCCAGGACATGTATACGTGCTGTACTTCAGCACTGATGTTGCTTGTTGTTTTTAGGAAAAACAGAGGCAGCCTGTGTTCTGGATGTAGAAGGAAGGACACAGAGAGGGTAAGTCTGAGCCATGTGTTACATGAGCATGAACAAACAGACACATACACATACACCACACACGCACACACACAGGCACACATACACTACACACACACACACACACACACACACACACACAGGCACACACACAGGCACACATACACATACACCACACACGCACACACACAGGGACACATACACTACACACACACACACACACACACAGGCACACATACACCACACACGCACACACACAGGCACACATACACTACACACACACACACACACACACACCCACCATAAACGTACACACACACACACAAACAAAGACAACACCATATGCACACACACACACACACACACACACATACACTACACACCACAAACATGCACACATGCACCACACACACCACACACAGATACACAAACACACACACTCACACACACATGCCCATATGCACATGCACACACACCACACACACACACACACTTACACGTGCACGCATGCACACACACCACACACGCAAGTATGCACACACATACGCGCACCACAAACAAATACACACACAGACAAACAAACACCACAAATACACACATGGACACATACACTACACACACACACACACACGTGTGAATACACATACACCACACACGCTAACATGCACACATGCCCATACGCGCATGCATACACACCACACACACACACACATACGCGCACATGCACACACACACCACATACATTTACACATACACACATGCACACACACCACACACACAAGAACACACGCTCATGCGCACACACATGCCTTAACAGTTACTTTCTTGAATCTTTTGCCAGAAAGGAAAAAATATGCTCGCAAACAAATAGCTGAAAGCATATTTGGTACTCTGAATGTCTCAAGGCTGTATTCAGAGCTGCACTTAATTGCATTATTCGCTCAAGTTTCTCACTCTCTCAGTGATGAGTTTGGTGTAAAATGCAAAAATACACAAAGAGTACTCAAGGAACTGGGGCTGATCATCTATCACTTTTTTAATGATGACTATTAGAAGAAAGGTTATGTGACACTCACGTATAAGAAGGGGAACCATGCTGATCCAGGTAACTACAGGCCAGTCAGTTTAACATGCATGACATGTATACTGCAATCTATCATTAAGGACAAGCTAGAATTACTCCTTCATTTTTTTAAGATGTTAAAAATAGCATCCTAAGGGATAGCCAACATGGTTTTTGCAAGGGAGATTTATGTCTGACAAATCTCTGGGACTTCTCTGAGGAAGCTACAGAAAGTGTTTTGATTCAAACTAGGATTATTTACAGTATTTGTGCTTCCAAAAAGCATTTGATAAAATATAGCGACAGGCTCATTGTCAAAGTGAGGTCAGTAGGAATTAAAAGAGTTATTTCAAAGTGGATCAGAATTGACTCCAGAGTGGTACATAAAGAGCAATGATAGCACAGGACTGTAGAATCTGGAGTCCAAAAGGATTGGTGCTGGGAATTCTGCTTTTCCTTATTTACAGAAATGATTTTGATTGAGACAGTGATGGGGGTCTTAAGGCAGGATTATTTTATAGAGTAACAAAATGAGAATGTGTTCATTTAGAAAAAAAGATGGTACTTGACACAAGCTTATCAGGATCAAGGAATTGTGCTGATCTGTAAAAATGACCAACATGATGCTGGGATATGTACAGTGCTTAATTTGTGAGCCAGAATTTGTCAGGACCGAACAAATTCTGACTTGCACACCCTGGCAACTACCCAGCAGGGGGACCCAGAGCTGGGAGAGACAGGCCCACAGACACCGCCCCTGGCAGAGGGCCAAGTGGAAGTGGAGCTGGATGACATGAATGATGCCTCGATCAAGAACTCCCCCCGGCCCGTGGAGACACAGGGCCAGGATGCCTCTGATGGGGCCGCAGGCCGAGGGGCCGGCGTGGTCCATTCACAGGTGGCACCGAAGAACAAAACCAAGAAGGGGAAGGGCGAGGATGGGGAGGGGCATGGGGAAGGGCCCCCTCGTGTTCCGCGTCCAGAGGAGGAGCCATTGGTCACAGGGGAAATGGAGGGAAACCCAGAATGTGAGTAATCCACCATTATCTTTATTCCTTCTTGCCTCCTGGTGGTACGGGAGGTACCGCCCACAGAATTTGAACTCGTCTCCAATTCAGAATGCATTCAAACCTTTAGGACAAACACACCCAATGTTCGAACTCAGAGAATCTAGGGTACTCTTCTGAAGCTAACAACACCCCCTTTCTCCTTGTCAGCTGTTCTTTAAGCTCAGGGCAATAAATACAAAAGGAGCCTCCTCTACGCCTGTTCACTCATTACACTCTAAACCACATCATGAGCTTATTTTTAATATTTTACACAGCTGACTGGATTTTGGTTTAAGACCTCACCAGAGCTCCTATCAATGTGCACGGCACTGGGATTACACTTTTGCACAGAGGAAAGGAGAGCCCCCTACTGGCCGACCAACACATCATCCAGCAGTGCCTTAGTTTTCCCAGGAGGTCTCCCATCTGAGTATTAACTGAGCTGATATCTGCTTCCATCAGCAGGATAACATAAAAAAGGTACAGGGCGTTATGGCTGTTGGCTATACCAGCTACAAAGCTGATATTATGCTTTGTGCGCTTTATGCTGCATTATTATTATTTTTAAACCTCAATGAGAGTCTTGTATGCTGTGTCTATGACCGACCTATTTTTATAAACCATTGAACCATAACCGCAACCATCATGCAATACACCTAGGAAAGTGTTTACAGAAAAAATTGCTTGACAGATGGAGTGCATTTCTTGAACTGACTTGTACTTACAGTATGGGCCTATACAGTACAGCATATTTCCAAATTGTTAATTTAGTGTTGATTAATTATCTAAAATATTTTCAGAATATTTTCTGAATTTCACAAAACAATACATTTGTGATGTGGAGCCATCTTGTCTTTGAAATAATGTATTTATGCTGTAACTGCAGGAAGAAAATGGGAACTTCACCGGATTGGATTAACTTGCCGTGAGACGTGATGAACATGCCGTGCACTGAGGCCTCCTGTACTTCTATGAGCATCGCTGCTGATTCCAGCATCTATCAACATCCCTAGCTCAGTGATTTAATTGCGTTGATGTTGTCATGAAATTGTCCTTTTGTATTCTGTCTTTATGTGAACCCTGGCTGCAAAACAAATTCTCCCTAGTGGGACAATAAAGATAACCTTGAACCTTGATAACCGAATGAGCCATCCAGTAGCTGAGGACATCCTTTTAAAATGAACTCAATGTTGATAAAATATACATATGTTGTGTAGTTTTTCCAGTGAATTATTCATTTTGATTCCATTAGCAGTTTTGTTCAACTGAAAACTCAGTTCTAATGTTCATGGATGTAGCCAGTCAGCTGACATCAGCTGTGATAGAGACAGACATATGCATCGAGTAAAATATCATTAAAATTAGTTCAGTTCCTGGTTGTAGCCTTCAGAGCAGCATGTTCAATAGGATTCAGGTCGCGTGAGTGACTAGCCAAGAACATTCCACGTTTTGGCCCTGAAAATATATTTAATTTATAAGGCCCTGCAGGGAGCTGTAGTGGAAGGCCTGTATTTTCCATTCCGGTGGCTCCACCCCCTTCCAATTGCCAGCTCCGCCCCCTTGTTAAACCCACCTGAAAACCATTCTGCCTAATGAAGCTCAGTATAAGTAGGAGCCCATACAGCTGTGAAGGTGTGGGAGTTTGGAGTTTGATTTGCAAAAAGACTGTGTGAGTGCTGCAGATATTGTGTTGGAACCTGTGAATGACCTGTTTTCTGTCTGAGTGCCCGATTACCTTTTGACCCATTTTCTGTGTGAGGAACTGAAACGTGTACCGAACTGTGCTTGTTTTTTTGACCACTCTTTTATCACCATTTGTCTTGTCGGTAAGCAGCTTAGCTGCCCGACTTTAGCCAGGGCCCAAAAGACCCATATAGTTAGGCTCGCTTGGAGCTACCGTTTTATTTGTATTTTGTTTGCTTTCTGTTTTCAAAATAAAAGTCCCGGTTATGTTGACCGGGACAACCAAATCCGTGCTGGTTTTTGTGTTAAATTATTGCACCCATCCCCCTCCCTGGTGGCGCCTCCTATTGTTGGGTTACACATTGCTTTTACTGCTAATTTGTAATTCCCTACATTGTTCACCTAATTTGGAGGTAAATACCCACAAATTAAAGTTGACAATTTGCACTTTGACCTCTCATTCATTATTTACTGCGTCATTTAAACTCCAATGTTCTGAAGTAAAGAACCAAAGTAACAAAAATTGCATCACTGTCCAAATACTTATGGACTGCACTGTAAACATGCACATATTTTGGTTAATCTGTAACAATGCGGTGTCAAAATAACAAAGGAACCACAATACATACATACAAAAAATAAAATAAAAAATTCTAAACATTGCCCAGCATTGGGTGTTTCAGGATATTCCTACTAATGTACCATAACAGAGAAAAAGTCAAAGTTCAGGAGCTGTTTCAGAAACCAGTGGAAAGGTTTCATGTAGGCACACACGTGCACTTCCTCTGTTGTGTTCATTTATACTTGTGCTCTGCAGGCTGAGTGTCAGTGTGCAGTAGAGAGACAGACTGGATATTCTTCTGTTCTACAGTAAGTACATTTCCACCTGTGTAGCGCTTGGCTCAGTCAAACTACTGATTATCTTTAGACTGCCACTATGATTAGCATTTCATTAAAAATAACTACTCTGAAGCTCATATATAGTGTCAATAATGGAAATGTTTTATGATCATTTCTTCCCTGGATACATTGTGGCTGTCAGGCATTTTGTTTTTTGAATGAAGAATATGTTTTGAGAAATTGAAATTCAGGTAGTATAACGTGTATTTCTGTAGTGATGCATATGACAGTCAATATCATGGCAACGTCATGTTAATAATGATGACTCATTGTTCAGTTATAGTGCTTACATTTCACTGAAGATGGATGGTAATTTTTAAAAGCCTTTTTTTGCATTTTTATCCATAGTCTATTTTAAAGCGTTTGCTTTGATGTTATTTAGAAGTACTGAGTTTCTATGGTTGTATATATAAAACAAATGAGATAAAATCAAGCCTGTACTTTCATGAACATGTAGGGAAAGCTTTCTCATTAATAAAAAAAGACCTTGGTTCGTAGATATAAATGAGCAATTAAAACATTACAGCCATATGAAATGGAGTTGCAAGGACTTTGTGCTTGATCACATATTCTAGTAAACAATGAAATAATACAAAACCATTTCTTAACAAATGTCTTGCCAATATATACGCATACAGTATAATCTGTTGATAAATTCAAAATCGTTTGGTGCTTTGTACCATTTAAACGATAAAACGCCATTCCTAATAGTAACTGTTAGGCAGGGCCGAAGTGTTGGTACCAAAAAGCCACACTTGCAAATAGCTTCAGGAAACGAGTCATACAGGAAGTGCACTCTAGACCGATGAGGTCTGGTGCTTTAGCCTAAGGGAGGTGCTGTAAAAAGACATTCCATGGGTTTGATTGATCGGATTGTTCATAGATTTATCTGCAATGCAAAACACTTTAGATTACATCTTTTCACGGCCAGTGATTTTGGCTGCTGCTCTGTTCCCGTTCTGAATTTCTACAGTACCTTCATCATGACTGTACCTTTACATCAGGAGAACATGAGTACATTCAGCCTGATCACCCAACAGGAAGTCAACGTAGAACGTTTGGTCCTCCAAAATGACTAGACTAGTGACAGCGGTGGTGTTGTTGAGCGAATTTGACCACAGAAATAAAAAATAAAAAAGGAAAAAGCGAAATTAAGATTTCCCTGCAGCCCATTCCCCCTACTCTAAATCCCTTCTCCTCGACTTGTTTTGTTTGAATAATTTAGCCATTTATTTCATTGTATTTATGCCAAGCAGGTTATAGTTTTATTGCATAAAATATAAAAACAAAAAGCAAAACAAAGTCTAATGACACATCTGACAGACCTCAAACCCAGGGTTCTGGCAGAAGAGGATGTCACGCTGACCACAGCGCTGAACTAGCACAGCGGTTATACCACCACTCTAGTATATGAGCCTGTTCTCCCATCAGCACGGAAACACAGTACGCTTATGGTCGAAATGACCTTGTGTGCTACATAGGCAATCATGTGGGTATATTCATGTATTCCTGTGTACAGAATGTTGACAGTACCCACAATACAGTGCCCTGGAATACTGAAGAACAGACTCCAGTGTCTCACATGTTGCATCAGGGTTTTCACTGAACTGATTTTCACTGACACAAAAAGACCAACTGCATGTAAGCAAATAAAGAAAGCATTTGCTGCTGTCCATTCATTCTGTAAATAATGCGTAGTTATGCTAGTTAGGTTATTGCAGGCCTTCCTTACATGCAAAAACTGTATTTACTTCATGGGCAGTGTGTTCAAATAGCTTTCCAAAATTGAATGTAATTGCATTTTATTTACAAAATTAAAAGGCAATTACACAGGATTAACAGGATTATCAGTCCAATCAGTGAGCCCCAGTGCTGCTGGTTGATAAAATGACTGAATAGGGGGTTTGCACAAACCGTCTGTCATTTTCATACAGTGAACTTCTTGTGTGTTCTGAGAAAGTCGTAGACACTCAGTGGAGTGTTGACATGTCCAGTGTGTAAGGGCTGAATGACTGTGGCCGTGTTGTCTTCATTTCTTGAGCTCATGAGTTCCTTTCTTTGGCTCTGTCAGGACACTCATTCACAACACATAACAGCCTATTTCATGTGGTTTCATTGATTTCTAGGATATACCTGGGGCCCGGAGGAGCTGGACTACAGACAACACCACATGTGAACCAATTCCTGAACAAATATAATTGTTTTATTTAAATATGCATTCTAAACTCTTCTGCAGTCTTTTGTCCATCAATTATTCTCTGTTTTGAGCATTGAGGTTTATTAAAGAATTATGTTTATGGCAAGATGTGTGGTTTATGGCAGTCTGTAGGACAGCCTACAATACATACAAATTATTAATAAAAACACCTGAGACTTGTGTAATATTCCCTAGGGTGTAAGTGCTGTTTTCTAACTTCAGTTACTCTACTCCTCAGAGTCATGATTGAAGCAGAGAGGTTAATCCTCATTGGCTGCCTGCTGCAAGGTGAGTCATTAAAGGGGTGGGGTCTAACTCTACACTGCAGAAATGTACAGCGATCCAAAAGGATTACTGTATTTCAAGACAGGTGACAAATTAAAGGAAAAACTTGAACAAACGAGTGGAGAAACATAATGAATGCAGATGCTTCCCTACAGGTGTACTGCATGATACAATTACGCAATTATCAGCCTATCATGCTCTGTGGCATGTATAAAATTGATGAGCAGGCCAAGTAGACCTTGATTTTAGATCAAGATAGAAAGAGGAAAAGAGCAAAGTGACTTTGAAAGAGGGTTCATTATTGCAGCACGGATGGCAGGAGCATTAGTCACAATGACTGCTCAACTGGCTAGTGTTTCAATAGGAACAGGAACTAAAATGACATTTGCCATTAAATCTATGAGAAAGACATCTGTAAATAGGACCAGAAATTGTGGTCAAAAGCGAATGTCAATGCAGGACGTGATCAGACTGTGTCAGCAAGAACAGTTCATCCACACACAAATATTCTGTATTAAATGTTGTAAGGTCTGTAAAGCTCCTGTTGTTTGTGTATAAAGCTGAAGCTGATCCAATCCCCATATAGCTGCTGTATTCACAGTGTTGTGTTGTGTGTGTTGCAGGTGCCCTGGGGAGAAAGTTTGAAGTCTGGATGCCTCAGAGTATAGAAGCTCTAAGCGGATCCTGTGTGCTGATTCCCTGCAGATTTGATATAGACTATAAATATGACAATGACCTGACAGCTAAGGCCATAGGACTCTGGAGAAAAAGATTACACTATGGAAAAATTGTTTTTAATTCCAGCAGAACTGACAACGAAATTAAAGGAACATTAATTGGAAAACTGGAGGAGAAGAACTGCACCACAATCCTGAATCGCTTCCCTTTGTCTCACAGTGATACTTATTTCTTCAGATTGGAATCCCAGACTCCTCTCATGTATGATTTTCCTACAGGTGTCAAAATTAACGTACAAGGTACTGAATTTGCTGTTATGCCTTTTTTTTTACTGTGTGCCATTGTGTTTATGTTGGGACCATACGTTTTTAAAATTAGGTGGAGCAGATAGAAATGCTTTCTTATATCAGAAATACACCTTGGATGCAGAAAAATAAAGAATGCCAAAAGAAATGACTTGTTAGTAGATTACACATTGTAAATACTGTATGTTAGTCAGACTGTTAATGTGGTGATTAGTTTGTGTTGAGTTCTGTGTGACTCTCCAATCCTGAGACAGACAGTAACCCGTCCTCATGTCATTACATTACATTACATTACATTACAGGCATTTGGCAGACGCTCTTATCCAGAGCGACGTACAACAAAGTGTATAACCATAACCAGGAACAAGTATGACGAAACCCCTAGAGAGAAGTACCGGTCCAAGTACAGGGAACAACCGCATAGTTCAACTTGGACCCTGATGGTTAAACTGATTAACACTAACAACGAGAACGGCAACAACGCAATCTATGGAAAAATAAAAATAAATAAAAATACAAGTAGTCGTTAAGACTGGCGCATCAACTAAGTCACCTATTAAACAGCTGCCTAGTTACACCCCTAAGTTTAGTCATTTACAGGGGGGGAAGGGAGGGATGGGGAGAGGTGCAGCCTGAAGAGGTGGGTCTTCAGTCGTCGTTTGAAATTGTTCACAGTCTCAGCTGTTCTGACCTCCACAGGGAGGTCATTCCACCATCGTGGGGCCAGAACAGACAGGAGACGTGTTCTGGAAGTGCAGGTGCGAAGAGGGGGAGGTGCTAGGCGTCCTGAGGTAGCAGAACGGAGGGATCTGGCTGGCATGTAGGGTTTGAAAATCTTGTGAAGGTATGCTGGGGCTGATCCCTTGACTGCCTGGTATGCTAGAACCAATGTTTTGAATTTGATGCGAGCTATAACAGGCAGCCAGTGGAGGGTAGTGAGCAGGGGAGTTACGTGGGAGTGTCTGGGGAGGTTGAAGACCAGACGAGCCGCAGCATTCTGGATGAGCTGCAGGGGTCTGGTGGCAGATGCTGGTAGTCCAGCCAGAAGAGAGTTGCAGTAGTCCAGGCGGGATAGAACCATTGCTTGGACCAGGAGCTGGGTTGAGTAGGTGGTGAGAAAGGGGCGGATTCTGCGGATGTTATATAGGAAAAATCTGCATGCCCGGGTTACTGCTGCAATGTTGTTGGAGAGGGACAGCCTGTTGTCCATCATCACTCCGAGATTCTTGGCG